>NC_057798.1:142204570-142242600 GCF_018294505.1 Triticum aestivum | reverse complement strand
AACGGTGACGACACGGTTGACTGCGCCCTGGGGAGGCGAGCGGCAGGCTGGTTCCAGAACTGACCTCAAGTATGGTGTTGCATGTGCAGAGCGCGATGTGACGCGCGGTGACATTGTGGATGCGCAGTTGCCGAGAAGGTGTTGTGCCCACGTCTTATATAACCGGAACCTCCCGTCCCACACGGCCGCACGCCAGTGCCGGCTGCTCATTCGCATTTGCTCTTTTTTAAAATTTTGAATTTTTCTAACAAGATTTTTCTATGAATTCGCAAATTTGAAAACGTTCGCTAATTCAAAAAAGTTCATAAATTTTAAAAAAATTGTGCAAACAAATTTATTGGTATCAAAATATGTTCTTGATTTTGAAAAATCTTCGCGAATAAAAAAAGTGAACAGTTTTTGAAAATTGTGAACTATTTTGAAAACACAAACATTGTTTAAAAACGTGAACATTTTCTAAATTTTTTGAACATTTTCAGAAATTGTGATTTTTTAAAATCCGAAAACAATTTATAACACTAAAACTTTTAAAAAATGTGAACAAATTTTGAAATTTGTGAAAAATTTCTGGAAATTGTGGTTCTTTCTGGAAAACACAAAAGCTTTCCAAGACTGTGACAATTTTTGAAATTTGTGAACATTGAAAAAATTTGGGCATTTTTCAGAGAACGTGGACATTTTTTGAAATTGTGAACAGTTCTTGAAAAATAAGAACAATTTTTGTAATCCAAATCATTGTTTAAAATTTCAAACATTTTTAAGATTCTGAACATTACTGAAATTTATGAATTTTTGAAAAAGACAAAATAGTGAAGAAAAGAGAAGAAGAAGAAACAGAAATAAAAGAAAACAAGGCCGGTAAAGAAAACAATTGAAATAAACCGAAGAGAAAACCAACTAGAAGCTTCGAAAAACCATGGATAAAAACAGCTAGAGCACCCTCCCTGCTCCCCGCTAATGGACCGGCCTACCAAGAGCGATATAGTGGGCGATCACTTTAATATGTATCGTAATAAGTGATACATATTATTTGCGACGGTGAAATCACTAATTAAGAAGTACTCATTCCAGAGACTACTCTCATCTCTTCAGGTTGCGACAAGTGACGCACTACGGGCCTGTTTGGTTCCCAGCCTAAGGTTGCCACGCCTAACTTTAGTCATGCCACAACATCTTAGGCATGTGTTTGGTTCATTGCCACACTTATGGCTTGCCACACTTTTCTAGTTGTATGGCCCACATGTCATAGTGATGCGACCTGTTGTAGTATAGACACTAAGGTCGTCGATGTTTCGCCAGAAGCCGGTTGTGTCCAAAAGTACATATATGTCAAAGTGCCCGCTGTTAAGTTACGTAGATGAGCAACCGCTCATAAAAGATACATGCATGCACGCTGAATCGTTGCAGACCATGTGCATTTGGAAAGATGAGAAGCATGTTCAGGTTGAGATGATACTTTCTTGTGCGTTAGACTTTCATGCATTAGAAGAAAAACAAGGAAAAGAATATTCCAACTATTTTGGTGAGCCACGTTTACAAGAAGGCATCAAGGAGTCCATGATGTATCTTGTGTGTTTGCTAACCAAGATCAGTTGCTACGTGAGGATCAAATATATATATTATTTCGTATTCCTCTTCTTATCATGGAAAGAGCGTGTATGGAATGGATTGTTAATACGTGATCAGCTTACATTAAAAGAAGTCGTATGGGGCCCACCTGCGGATAGAGATGCACTTGATGATGTATGGCGCATCAGTCCATATTAGTGCACGTTATGTTGTTTAAATTGGCTTGTAAAAGATTGCATGCTTGCATGCAAGTCATCCGGACGGTAGAGTCCAAGTCAGTTTAAAGTTTATTTATTTTTTTGTGTTGCCGTGCAAGTCTAGGATAGAAATATATTTGGTTTCCAACTTTGTTAGGTGTCAGCTGATATATAAAGCCAAGGTGCGTCACATGTAAGAGGAGGTTATATTTTTATGATAGACACGATGTGTTTTTAGGGTAAATACATGTATCGAGTTTTGGGGGAAGCTGTCTAAAAATCCCTAAGTTTTGGAGGAAGGTTTAGAAAATCTCTGTGTTGCGATTTCTCTTCATGGAAATTGTTTTGTGCGTGAGTACCGTCGTCGAGACTGGTTTTCTCGTGCTGAGCCGTAAGGTTCAAACCCTCTACTTCGTGTATATCGCGTGCGCGGACGAGAGGTTGCTACTACTGAAGGTGGAGGGTCGTGAAAGATCGGGCTGCAACAATAGATCGGATCTCACAATGAGGTTCGGTCTACATCACATAGGCTCAATTTTTTTGCCAAATCTTGCCACACTTGTGGTGGCCATTTTGTTAGTCACACTTTTTCTGACAGCCATACTTTGCCTAGGTTAGTTGTGGCAAAGTTACGCATGAACCAAACAGGCCCTACATGTGCGTCACTTGTCGCAACCTAGGAGTTTTCCCTTTTTTCATCGATCTGTTTACTCAAAATATTTTATCTCTAAAACCGTGCGTCCAAATCTCGAACCGTTTTCACTGTTGGATTTCTCGTGTCGAGATCTTCAAAATCAGGTCCCATATTGATAGGTTTTGACTTTTTTTAAACGACGTAAAAACCGAACCGGGAGCACGTGTTTTTCCTTTTCGGAAGCCTTTTCTGAGAGGCACGACCGTGTCTCTCGCAAAAGCAAAACCGTGCCTCTCGCGGAAGAAAAAAAAAGAGAAAATGCGGGTTTTTTTTGTTTTTGATAGGCACGGCCGTGCCTCTTGCGGAAGTAAAACCGTGCCTCTTATGGAAGGAGAAAAATATTTTTTTTTTCATTTCCGAGAGGTATGGCCGCCTCTCACGAAAGCAAAAACCATGCCTCTTGCGGAAGAAAAAAAATTTAGAGAAAACATGTTTTCTTTCCATTTCCGAAAGGCACGGCTAGAGGAAGTAAAACAATGCCTCTCGGGGAAGCAGAACCGTACCTCTCTTACGGAAGCAAAACCGTCTCTCCTGCAAAAAAAACGTGTTTTTTTTTCATTTTTAAGAGGCACGGCCATGCCTTTCGCGGAAGCAAAATCGTGTATCTTACGGAAGCAAAAAATAACTGTGTTTTTTCACGCAAAAAAATTGAATTGTTTTCTGTCGAAAAGCTAGAAATGACCGGTGAAAAACTGAATAGTCGAGAAAAAGGAAAAAAGCATCTAAAAACCCAAAAACGCGTGCGGAATAATAAAACAAACAAAATTCTAAGGAAGCACCCAGAGCGCGACATGTGGCGACAGCTGAGAGTGCGTCCTAAGTGGTCGTTGGGAGGCTCCTGAAGGAGCGCTTGACAACTAGTTGCTCTATTGTGACTGTGTGATTGCTAATGGTTAGGTACGCCCGTGGGCTGGGTTTGCCACATGGCATGTCGGCATTTTTTTTTATTGTTTTCTCATCATATGAGAGGCGCCAGGTCCGTCAGTGGTATTTTTGGCTCCACGGACCGAAGATAACTAACAGAAATCACATATGTGCTTGGTGGAAGAGTTTAGACGTACCCCTCAAAAGAAAAAGGAAGAGTATAGACGTCCATTATTATAAGATGATTCTATTGCATACATTCCCATTTGCATGGTGCCTAACTAAAGCTCTCTGAGGACGTTAGTATAGAACTGATGTTCCATATCAGGGTACCCGGTGCACGAAGTGTTCCCTAATATATTTTTGGTACCATGAGTTGAGAAAAGAAATAAAGAGAAAATAGAGTCACGGTACGGGCCATTGGCTAAAAATGTTTGTTGCGTTCGTGATATTTTGGTGTGATCGATCCATGAGCGAAACCGAACAGATAGGGCAATATTAGGGCTTGTCAATGGAGATGGTCAGGAAAGTCTGTAATCCGGCGTAGTGAGGGGGTGGCGCTACAACTCGCCAAAACGAACTCGCATCGCCTGATTTGGTTTTGAGTAGGAAATAGGACACAAAACCTCCGCGAGGGCCGTCCCCTACAGTCCTACTGTACTCACGGCCGGGAAGCAGGAGCGAAATCTCCGCGTTGCGCGGCCTATCCCTTGCACCGCCGGGGTGGCAGTGTCGCAGAGCGCATGTGCGTCTCCTCCGCGCGGCTGTAGTCTGCGAGAAGGAGCCACTTCTACATGCCGCCCTCGCTCTGCTCAGGGCCCGCCGCGGAGACGCGCACCTGCCTTCTCTTTCCCGCGCCCACACGCGGCTAAAGCCCGACACCGCGTCACCGTCTAGCCATGTTCGTCCGGAGATGCTCAGCTCGCTGGATGCCAAACCAGTGATGGACGAGCGACTTTTGGTGCCCCTGTCAATGGCATCATCGCAATGGCGTGGTGTGTTGTGTGCAGCTGTGCAGCAGGATTCGCACGGAAGGAGCGCAAAGAAGACGCGCCTGCCTGCTGCGAGGGGACAGATACCCAGTTCTCTCAGCTCATCGAGCGCACGGGGTTACTTTCTTCTGAGTAGTGGGAGTCATGGCTAGCTAGTATAGCTAGCTAAATGCTTGGAATTAGCGTCTTAAGCCAACGGGCGAGTAATGACCAAAGGGCGAGTAAGGACAGATGCCCAGTTCTCTCGGCTCATCGAGCGTACGAGGTTGCTTTCTTATGAGACGTGGGCATCATGCCTTGCTAGCTAAATGCTTGGAATTAGCGTTGTACTATAAGCCAAAGGGCGGGTAATGACCTGTCAGCACACGTAGACTGTGTATGTGCGGGTGTTGACGCGGTCGTCGCCACGAGCAGTTGTGCTGTGTTAGTGGCCGTAGTGGGCTTAATGGTAGAGGTATCAAAAAATGCTACACTTACGGAGCTGCGGACTGGCCCGTGATTAGTCCTGGCGCCTCCACCTCAGCCCCGTAAGCGTTTTCCGTAGAAAATTCCCGTAAGTGTAGCATTGCTCGTAGAGGTAGTGGCACAGGTTCTCGCCACGGCTGTGGTTCTGCAAGTGTATATATACCCAACCTCTGAGCTAATACAAGTGTGTTGAATCCCAAATCTCATTTACATGACCGATTGGCCTTTTCTTGTCACATTTTTTTAAATATTACTTAAAAAGTTTAAGTATTACATCCGGCTTTTGCATAACTAAAATGCACATAGCCAACCCAAGTACAAATTCAAAAAGTATAGCACATCTGACTGGATCAAAGCTCTATACATAGACTCCACCGAGAATTTACCACTCGTGTGTAGGTTTCAACGAAATTTATCGGCTCCTTGTGACAGTTGCACCAAGAACAGACGTTGGACCAAATTGTTCCACGATTCAAGTCTGGGCCCAATTAAATCTCTTCTGAACGTCACATTAGGCGGAAAGGATTTCAAAACCGTGACAATAGTATCACCCTTATGACACACAATATTGTATCGAGTAGGATATTGTTCCTGGAGAGCCTAGTCACTTGCTTATCCCCTAATCTAATTCTTAGTAACTATTAGACCAGCCCAAAAGTGTGAGCCCTGAGACTTTCAGTATACTTGGGACACTGACATGTAATCCCTCTGAACATTGAACATACAGTTGCACTGCACATACGATAACTATCAGTCATCGGTGGTTCCATGCCTTCATCTGCATGAGACAGTGTGCAGAGCGGTGAAGCACGGCCGGGGCCGGTGGCTGTGGTGATTCTGCAGCGGAATCAAAGTACCTTCACGCACGCAGTGCGCGTCTGGTTTTCCTTCTTTTTCCACAGCGTTTACGCGGTAGCAATGAGCGAGGAACAGGAGGGCGCCTTTGGCGTTGCTGGCCCACCCCATTGACCGGCGAGTCGTCGCACCGACGCACTGTACAATTTTACTTGAATCAAAGGCCTTTATGTTCCTAGGAATCTACTTTACCCATTGTCATCCGGTGAAGCCATTTACACAAGTGAGATAGGTTTTCTTCTTTGAGCTTGAGCGGAGGTGCTAAAGGGGTCAATGGCCAACGGCGGAGGCGGAGGTGGCGGCGGTGAGCACCTTGTCCAGATAACAGCCGGCGGCGGCGCCGGGCAAGGCAAGGATGCCGCGCCGGAGAAATGGCTGAATCGCTTCGTTCTTGCCTTTGTGCTGATGGAGAGGCTGGGCAACGCGCTTGGCACGCTGGCATTCACGTGGGCCACCGTCGTCCTGCTCGGCGGCTACGCCAGCAAACTCACCTCCGATGGTGATTTTGCGTTCGCGACAACCTTAATTTTCTTAGAGGCCGTCAGGTATGTAGGAGTATGTACGTACGTATATATATGCCGTTATACAGCACCTGGGTTGGTAGCAAATTAGCATTCCAAAAATATGTTTGCAGGCTGCAGCCTACAAATTTTACTCTTACATCTTTTTGAAAAGGAGGGCATCCCCGGCTTTTGCATCCGAAAGATGCATGTGGCCAAAATTTAACTCTTACATCCCTCCTGCAGTACTGTCCAAAAAAAAAAACAAGCATCGCAGTTGCGGATCTAGAACCAGTCACTTTTTTCTTCATTGCCAGAAATTCAATAAAAGAAACATGCAAGAAGCTTAGCACCTAAAGAGCAAAAAGGCGGTAGAGAAAGGAAAACGTTTGGAGACGGTGCGTCGGCCGAAGCTTCGGCCGGTCACCCGCTACCCCACGCTCCTATGTTGTGGGTCCATGCGAGATGAGCCCCGCATCGCCCCTACCCTCTGCAGCCCAATCTCGCCGGTGAGGTCGTCGTCCACCGCACGGCCAACGATTTCCCCATCCGCAACTTAGGCAATTCTCCTAGTGCACAATCTCCAGCTCCAGTAGTTTTCCCAGCTCCGGTGGACGAGTTGCATAACTGCGGCGGCGAGGCACACCCAAGGCACGAGAAGCTGCGACGACGGGGTGCACTTGACATGGGGATGGTATGGGAGGGGACATCACCGGAGCTGCGAGCTACAACCAACTCCCCAACTGGCGTTGTGTTTTGCTACATGCGACCGTGAAGATGGATCCCGCAGAAGAAAAAAGCTACAACCGGGAAACCAAAAAGTTACAACTCAATGACCATTTTACTACAAGCGGCGAAGGTGAAGCTGTGGACGGACGGCGACAGTGAGCGTCGGGGCTGCGACGACGAGCAGTGGGGCGTGGAAGCTAGAACCTCATGCGCCAGAGCTGCAACTGCCCGCAAAAAAGCTACAACCAGCGGCCATTTTTTGTTGCATTAGTTCATGGTAGCTGCGACCCCAACAACGGTAGCGATGGCATTTTGTTGCAAGCATCGTCGTTTTTGCTACTACTAAAGATGTTTTTGCTACATCTATTTGCGACTTAGCTGGGACCCGCCGACGGCGATTCGACATTTTTGCTGCAACCATGTGGATTATTGCTACTACCATCGACCTTTTTTGCTACATCCGTTCTTCATGACAGCGAGACGCCCGGCGGTAGTTTCCTGTGAATCCCGGCAACGGGATCCAGTGTGGGCCAAGGATGGCACGGGCGAGATTTAGATCGTGCGGGATTCCGGTTAGGGACGAATGAAGGATCGGATCTGAATGGCTGGGAGAATAATTGAACGGACAGGGTGCGAGCGCCTATCAGCCCCCTAGAGAAAGCATAGCAATGACAGGCAGGGCTGCAATATGCAAATACCAACGACAAGGCCATAATTCCGGCTAGTCGCTGATATTCGCACATGGTCTTTAAAAAGGGCGATGTTATGCGTCGGCCGGTGGATCTTTTTAAAACATTCACTGCCACGCATGCTGTTGGATGTTATGCCATCGTGCGGGAGAGCAACATCTTTCACCATTGCAATAGAGTTGTTGTTGCAGAAATCTTGGCAATAGAGGTCTTGTTATTACAGAAATCTTTGTAACACATGTCTTGTTGCAGAAAACCTTTGCAGCAAAAATCTTGTTGCAGTTTATTTTTCAGAAGCACCATAGTTGTCTCTTCACCATTATCCATGTTGCAGAAGCACCATCATTGTTTATGCAACATTGCCCGTGTTGCAGAAGCACCATCGGTCGGCCGTGCTCCCATGGTCGCCTCGCTTCGCTTCTTCCTGCCTTCTGGTCGGATGTCGCCGTAGCAGCCGCTAAGCACTCGCTCCAGCACCGCCTATCACCGACCCTCTGCCTCGCGCAGCTCCGGTTGCCGCTCGCTGATGACAAAGAGCTTGCTTCATCGGCCCTCCACCTGATCTCCTTCCTTCTCCTCCACCGTGCCTTCCTTCTTGAGCTAGCGCCATCATCCTTTGATTTGTCGCAGCTCACGCCCCCCATGGCAGCAGGCGCCGGCTGCCTTTGGTTGTTGGATTGTGGATGGGATGAAACTAGAGATGGATAAGAACGTGGGCTGTGGATGGCTGTCACTGGCTCGCAGGGAAGAGTCTAGAAAGAAACTGTTACATCATGGACGGCGATAAGCGAGGCATAAAATTGCAGCATCCATCAGGTGATAGGAAGCATTTCCCCTTTAAAAAGGCAGATCCGCACACATCTTTCGTAAAGATTCCAGATGACCCACACACTACAGATTTCACATATCACACACACATCACATCATTACGGATCTCACATGTTACACCGCAAAATACAACACATTTACACATATATCACAATTAAAGATCACATGGTAGCTTTACATAAATATATTATTCAAGTTTATTGAGTGTAAATGCAAGCTATTATATGAGTTAAACTGAACTAGTGGCACAAACAGTAGTTCTGCACAAACTATTGACCTCGGCGTCGATCATAAACCGAAGCCCTGCAAAAGAAAAGAAAGCACCATTGATCACAACAAAGATCGATCACATCAAACAGAAGCACAAGCGTACAAATTGAAGAGGCATGTGTGATCAAAAGAACAACAACAAAATCTTTACATTTTTCTGTTGCTAATCTTTGAAAAAGAAAAGGCACTGCTGCAAAATTACAGTAGTTAATATGCTGTTGGGTTTTGCAAACCATAGGGAGGAGAAGAATTAATTAGTGACTTTGATATATCATGGTAAATAACAAACATTGTTAGTAACACTAGATATCCCCTTGCCAAAAAAAAAGTAACACTAGCTATCAACCTGTGTGGATCCATGGGCTACACTTAGGTATATCATTTGCTAGAAATGTGGCCGTTTTACAATGTCTAGGACTCTAGCTAGGTACCATTCTGTCCACTCCAGTATTATATCGTGAAGACATCTGTACAAATGAGAGTGGCTTTTTTACCCTGGGTGTACTCAAATCCCTTATGAAGGCGTAATTTCGAAAAATACTGAAATTTTGTGACATCAAATATGCTCAAACATTTTAGCTGCTTGCAAACTTTTGAGCACCGATTTTGTGGAGTCTTAGAACGAGAAGAGGACAAATGACAAATCCATTGCGGACAACACATAAATAACATTCAATAAAGCAAAGTCATTACGAACCATCCTGTGCACAAGCACACAGGCCTCAGCCCATGGCCTAACGGGATTACTCACACATTGCAACCAAATCACAGATGGAAAACATTGTAGATGGCATTGATGAAAGATGAGTGACTGTAGAGTCTTACAATGTCCCCGCATGCGATGGATCGATTACAAGTATGGCAAACTATCGGGAGGATGCCTATGAGGATGGAGATGGCAGTGACTAGGGTTTTGGGTGGTCGTGATGATAATGGCGATCTTTCTCCTCTGTGGAGGTTGTTTCGGGCCTCTCTATTACGAATGAGCCTCGAGGCTTTTATGAAGTGTGTCAGGGCTAACGTCACGAAGCCGGCGGCACCTGGTACAAGCGTTCACGCTCGTACCAGACGTCATCTCTGCTCTGGTTAGCCTGTGGTGCCTCCCTTTGATATGACTTGATCTCCTCACATCATATTTCCATATTTATCTCCATTTTGGTCTTTTTCCCGCAGAAACAAAAAAAAAACAAAGGGAACTACAATCTTTTGCATTTATTAGTCATTAGTGATAAGATCTAAGTGATTTTCTCGGAATATCCATTATCCGGTTCAAACAATGGAGGAATTAGTGTAAAAAATACACTCATAATTATACACTGTCGACATGTCATCAAGAATTATCATTAGCAGTCACTCTTACCATGGGTTGGCTATAAGGTTAGCCATATTTTCCATCTTCTTTCTTTCACTTTCACTGCATTTACTCTATTTGCTTTGGAGCACGTGTGAAGGTGGTTCAGTTACTTTTTTTCCATCTCTCCTTCACATAGGCAAACCCAAACCCACACCCCTTTAAACATCTCTTAGGTTTGTGATTTGTATTATGTTCTTCTTATTTAAGCATACCATATACATATTTCAGGATGTTCACCCGTGACAACAATAGACTAGATTATCAACTGTTCTTCAATACTAGAGGAGCTTTTAGGCCTCTTGGCTGGAGTGGACTGATTGTGATTGCATGTTTTTCTGGCATTCTGGAATTCCTCTCAAAATTCCTCTGGAAGGACTTGATGATGGTCGATGTGCTCTTATTGGCAGCGGCACTACTACTACTTGCACTTGGCCGGTTAATAACTGTTTTGTTTCAAAGAGCTCTGAAACGACTCATATACAATTGGATGCGTCGTGCCGCATCATTGTGGACTCTATGGAGTCCATTAGTTGCAATCGTATTGCTAGCTCCCTCTATGTCAAAAGACCGGTCCATGATTCAATGGGGGGTGTTCGCAGTACTACTTGTGGCAGTGGTCATAGCAACAATAAGCAATCTGCGCTACAAAAGAATCAGCAAACTAGTAGACAATGTTCTAGGCAGCAAACAAGAATTTTGGCGCAAGGTTACTATAAACCTGTGCATGATTGCTGCTCTAGGGATGCTGATGTACATGCTTGATGAAAATGAGAGATCTATGATGATCACATTCGAGGTATGTGCCCTATTGATAGTGTCATTTGGCAACTTACAGATTCCAGCAGCAGTTGTGCGGGTCATGCTAGCATTAAATGAGCTTAGCCAGCCTGCTGCATATGATGAAAGCAAGGATGGCCAAAAAAACATTAAAGCCTCTTTAAGAATCTTCTATGGGATGGTGCTTGGACAAGGAATACTCTATGCCGTGGCCTGCATGTTTGAGTTCTTTTCTTTCATCCCTCGAAGATCCCTCATCCGCGGTGGTGGATTTAAAGGTCAGTGGGGAATGAAATCTGTCAATATGTATTACGCATTTGCGTCAGAGAAATGCATGCAAGGGGGTGTGCTTGCTCCAAAGAAGATCAACCTCAGCACCTTTGCCATGGGTTCTGTGAACTCGGATTCATCCAAGAATCAGCTCGCCGGGATACGAATGATGCACAACTTTATGCAGAGTCAACCAACCAAGGCACAACTCCTTTCAAAACTCGCCACTTCTACCAAGACGATGGCCAGAATAATCAGAATGTTGGATTGGACAAGTCCAAAGGATACAGCTATCAGATTATATGCCGCAAAGGTCACTGCAGAGCTTGCAAAGAACCTCCGTGCAGGCACTATCCCTGGTACAATGCAGCTTGTATCTGCACTTCTTGACGCTGATTGCAGACTGGAAAGAGGAAACCCACTCCTAGACACTGATGATGAACACGAACGAAGACAAGATCCAGTTCTGAATACAGAAGATAGCAGAGAGGTGGCTGATAACCAATTCCAAACACAAGCTCAACTTCGGGACACTGATATCTTGCTGGAAACAGAAAGCAGATCAACCCAAGAAGTTGGCATGAACAAACAGAACTCGTGCGTGCTCAGATGCTGGCAGCATATTTCAGAATTCTGGTCAATACCCAAGGAACAGCTGCAGACAGACCACGATCTTCTACCTGCAATAGCGATGTCAATTATTGAAAGTCTTGCTGGTGTTGACCAGGACAACTGTGTGGAGATCAGCAAAGCAGCTGACCTCATCCCGAAGATCATAAGATTCACAATCTGCAGAAGTGACACGATGAATACCAAGGCACAACAAGAGATCCTGCTCAAATCATCACTGAAGGTGCTGCAAAGGCTCACAAGCATTGGCGGGGAAATCGGCATCACACTGCGGTACAAGATAACAGAACACCCCTTTCTATTGAGTAACTTCTCAGACATCCTTGGAGATGGCAAGAGCAACCAGATATCAAGAAAGTTGGTGGCAGGAATCCTCAGAAATATTGCCGTTGATGAGAAAACAAGGCAGGACATTGGTCGCTTCCAAATGATCATCACCAAGCTGATGCAGGCATTTTTCAACTCAGAAGTAACTATGAGTACCAATGCCGATCACCTGTCACGGAAGGTCGCCGGGCAAGCACTGGCAATGCTGACAATACAAAGCGTCCAAAACTGCTTGGTTATATCGAAGGAGCCAGGGATCATGAAGGAACTCAAAATCTTGATCCATGATAGAAGGTACATATATGTGGGGGCAAGCCTGCTGCGTAATCTGTGCCTGCACGCTCGATCCGAGCTCACAGAGTCAGACCTGAAGGAGCTATCTCATACGTTGAGAGAGGTGAGCCCTGCTAATTCGAGCAACAAGTACACTATTAGAGATGCATAATAAAATTTACCATGTTTTGTATGTTCTTGTGCGCAAGGTTTCAGTAAAATTTTGATCTTTATTTTTGCTCACTCATTTGCCACTGGACTATAGATAGAGATATACATCAGTTTTTAACTGATAATGATACATGTCATTACAGGTGTTGGAAAGAATACTGGACGTGGATGGGGCAGAACTAGAGATCCTGATTGGGCTTAGTTCACAGATATGTAAAGTTATTCCTGAAGACTTTACCCGAGAACTAGATGATGGTCAGATTAAGCCGAGATTTGCGAAGAGGCTTGTTGACACACTAAAAGCAAACATGAAACCTAGTGCTCATTGTCCTGGGATCAGGAGAGTGGTACTCGAGCAAGTCATACACTTGATGGAGTATAATTCTCGCTATGCAGATTGCTTCAACGCGTTCGGGATGACAGATGCACTGTCAATGGTAGAACAAACACCGTCAAAGGCTGAAAACTACAGGCTCTTCTTGGGAGATGCAGGATTCATGGAGTATGACACGCTTCTCTCCGATCTTGTGGCCAGGGCAAAAGAACTTATGGGCTGTGACTGACTACGAGGCACTAATAGGTGGTAGTAGGACTTCTACTTTGCCTTTCTACAATGAATGAAGAATTGTTGCAGTGAGAATAAAGGATAGAGCGCTTTTACGGTGATTGGGGAGTTACGAATTGTAATTTCGTGTAACCCCCCCACCGATTTTTTTCCACCGTTGATTTTAACCTGTTAATTAAAAAAATTGAGTTTAGTCAATAAGGGTATTATGGTCATGTGTGTTTTTTTTAGTACTTCGCTGGTCAAACCCCCGCATCTGGCTAACCCATCTCGCGAGAGGGGGAGCCGGCGCGAGGACCTGGGAGACGGCGGCGCAGGAGTGAGGACCTTGGCCATGACGTCGGCGCGAGGACCTGCAGGCGAAGACGCCGATGCGAGGTCCAGGAGGCGAAGCCCAGGCTGGTCTGGGTCGTAGTGGCCGCTTGCCCACGTATGTCCCCACCGCCGCCGCCGTGAGGTTCTGGAGGGGACGACGCCGGCGCGAGGTCTTGGAGGTCCCGGCTGCGCTTGGTCGTAATGATGTACGAACAGAGGTATATCTTCCCCTGCCCTCATCTCTTCCTCCCGTCCTTCCCTCCTCACACCTTGTGCTAGCGGTGGAGGCGTGGAGCAACTGCACATTGCAGCACCTTGAACTAAAATTCAGTTAGCAGCTAGGATTCAGATTGCTAGTGGATATGCCAGCAGTGCGTTTGCTAGATTGCGCAACTTCCGCAATCACTAATCGCGTGATTAGCGGCTGCCCGCGTCCGGCACTTGAGTTGTCCTCGATGCCTGCAATGACGCTGCTGCTGCTGACTGCAGCACGTTGCTGCTGCTGCTATGTATTTGACATGTAGCCATCATCAACACAAAACTCTCAAGGGAAGAGGGATATGATATAAATTTTTTTAAGCAGAGAACATCATTTGGTTTGTCACACAAACCCACAAGTAGAAATTGCAGCCTTAAAGTTTCCAGAATCAATTGTTAACTGTGTATGCTTATGGTCATACTCCTGTATCATACACGTACACAAGCCCAGGCCATATATGTATAAAGTTCTGTTAACTGTCTAGCCTTTATTCAGTAATGAAATCTTGAATTTTGGATTACTTGTAGCAGCATGTTCAAACAACTCAAATCTTGCTGCAGCATACACATACAAGTTCAGGTCACACATGTAAACTATGACTTGGAACAACTTAACTAATGCTAATAACAGTTTCGTACTTCAGTTGCATGTGTTTGTTTTGAAGTTCAGAACAGACACAGATTCAGAGTTCACAAATGTCTCACAACTTGTAGCATTCCCCAGTGGCAGTTGCTGCTTATAAACTACAGAGAACACTGATAATAAATCCCACTAAGCATATCAAAATTCAGATATACGATAAACTACAGAGATTCTGCAATTTCTGAAGAGTTGTTAAATATTACTGCTATGATAACGTTCTCAGACTATTCATAATCCTTGATTGTTATTAGAGTTCGTGTATTCCCTACGACAGCAAAAACGGCGTCAATTAAGGCAGCCACCGATTCGAACAGTGAGCATCAGGTACTCTATTTCAGCAGTCTGTTTTATCAGATGTAGTTTAAACTCGTTGTGATTAGTCTAGCAGATCCTTTTTCCGTGGAGTCTACCAGATTTAGTATTGACCTTTTGTTCTATCTCTGTATACATGGCAGTAGTCATCAGGAAATTTTAGACAATTGTACAACCCGGCAGAGGAAAGGATTCCATAATACTGATTTTATCATTTCCTTTGCACCCGCTCTTATTCGACCATGCTTTCCTGCACATCACATATAAAATTAAGTGTACTTAGGATTGATTTAGTGCAGTTGCAATAATTCTGCACCTGGTATATCATGCAGTAGCCAGCTCTATTTTTCTTTCTATTCAATGCAATTGATGATTTAGTTTAGTTCGTCATTAGGGCACTATAATCAATGTTTAGTAGCAATAAAATTTAGTGATTGTCCCATGTATACTTGATTTTGTGGCTGCAGGTTTATTGTCTGTCTTGGGTGGTCATTGTAGCAGTAGTGTTTGTACTGGACAACCTTCAGCCACCGTTGTTTACTTCCAACTCGCCGGCCAGCAACCAAGGTCTATCTCCTGTCTCGTTGGATCGCCGGATAGCCGCTGTCGTCTACCTCGCGCCTCGCCGGACAGCACGGTCATCAAACTCTTTCTCACCGGGCAGCCACCGCCGTCTACCTCTGCCTCATAGTCAATTGTGTGCTAGCAATTCCTCCGGAGAACTTGTTAGGTTATTCTAACTCTACCATGTATCCATGATCTTGTTTTCTGAATATGTAATCTTTTTAGTGATTTTCATTTTCATTTTATTTTTCATGGCGCTTCCATGATTTATTTCATTTTCTGGTATATATTTTCGAAGATTTTTATTTGCTTTTCCCTAATGGCCATGGTGTGAGAGCAGACTACTAGCAGGTAGGGCGTTGCACTGAAGAAGCTTATGCCAAAAAGAACTAAAACTAGACGCAAATTAAAAATCAGGAGCATTTTCGGTAAAAAATTGTTGGAAAAAAAATAAGTTCCCATAGAAGTTCTCAAAAATTCACACTACCCTCTATTCAATCTGGGAAACTTTTTAGAAGTTTTGGCGAATAAAAAAAGACAGAAGCAAAATTCAAATTCAGGACCATTTTGGCTCAAAATTTGCCCAGAAAACAAGATTTCAGATTTGAAGAAGTTTTCTCGAACATGAAAAAAACTAAAAGCAAAATTCAAATCCAGGAGCATTCTTTGGCTCAAATGCAAAAAAAGTCAGAAAAATAAAAGTTCCAAAATAATTCCACGGGTACCAATTTAGGAGATGTTAGTTAAACTTCACTATAGATCTTAGCATTGTAACAACATGTTCCATGCAAAAAATAACCAATGATGTTGATCAGGTTCAGGTGCATGTTAGCTCCATGCTGCTTGTGAGTCTGGATGGGTCGTAACGGTACTTGTGGACCAAGACGACTTGTACCCATTATGGTATTTGTGGATCCACACGTCCTAAAGTGGTAGTGGTCGGTCCGTATGCCCCCAGTGGTAGTTGTTGGTAGTATATGTAAGGGTAGCCGAGAGTCTGTATGACCCATAGTGGTAGTACTGGTTCTGACGCCCCATGGTGCTAGTTGTGGATCCAGATTCCCCATATTAGTAGTCATGGGTTTCGACGACCCATAGTTCTAGTAGTAGTATCGGATGACTCATGGTGCTAATTGTGGGTCAGTATGGCCCATTTGTGCTAGTCGTGGTCTGGATGACCCGTAGCGGTAGTTGTTAGTCCGGATGACCCATGGTGCTAGCCGTTTGTTAGTCCAGATGACCCATGGTGCTAGCCGTTGTTCGGACGACTCATAGTGGTAGTTGTGTGTCAGGACTACCTCTAGTTTAGTAGAAGAAACACACGACCCATAGTGATAGTTGTGTATCAGGACGGTCTTTAATGGTAGTTGCTGGTTTAGATTACCACACACGACCCGTAGTGATAGTTGTGTATCAGGACGGTCTTTAATGGTAGTTGCTGGTTCAGATTACCCATACTGGTAGTTTTGGGTTCAAATGAACCATGGTGCTAGTAGTCGCATTACACGGCCCATATGATAATTATGGGATTGGACAACACATAGTGCTAGTTGTGGGATCAGACGAACCTAGTGCTAGTTATGGGACCGGACAACCAATCATGATGCTTATAGATCAAGATCATAAATAGTGCTAAGTTCTGGGTTCAGGTGACCCATAGTGCTAGTTGGGGGCCAAACGACTATAGTGTTAGTTGTGAGTCCAAATGACCCATAGTGCTAGTTATGGATTTGGACGACCCATGATATTATTAGCGTGATCGGACACTATTGATCTTATTCGTTCAGGCACACTACTTTTGATATTAATTGTCCAAAATCACAAGTATTGGTCTTAGACATCGGGCCCACAAGTATTGGTCTTAGTCATTCGGGTTTACTACTGTCGGTCCTACTCGTTCGGGCTCACTACTTCAATCTTAGTTGTTCAAGATGACAAGTATCGATCTTAGTCATTCAGGTCTACAAGTATGGACCCCTGGATGTTCTGCACCCACTCGAAGTAGCTCACCATCACTCCGCCGGAGTTGGCCACGATGTCCGGTAGGATCAGCACGCCCTTCTTTGCCAGAATCTGCAGCGCGGACATGTACACTTCTCTACTGCCAGTCAATGTGTGAAATGTGTCAGCAAATGCAGCTTAGTTTTGTGCCAAAATGTTGGTGTTCTTGCCTCTTCGGCCTCGGAGTCTGTTGGCTGGTTAGCAGCCTCGATGATGTACTTTGCTTTGATGGCATCAACATTGTCCCTAGGAGAACAAGAAAATCGAAAGGACTATTTATTAACAAAAATATTTTCAGATACAGAAAAAAAGTAACAGCCAGGAGGATACTCTAACTGAGCTTCAGAGCATTAATCTGATAGAAGATAGGATGAAGTGAGCTGGGACGAGGAAGAAGAAGATTACTTGTTTATGACTCCTCCCAGAGTTGCCGGGATGAGCACGTCGCACTTCCGTGAGCAGCGAGGTCGGTCGACGGCGTCGCCTTTTGTCGGAGCCCTTGATCCCACGGTTCTCTGCCGAGTGCTTCATCAGCTTGGCTATGTCAATGCCATTAGAGTTCTTCACAGCCCCTGTGACATCTCTGATGGAGACCACCTTGCCACCAGCTTCAGTGATCAATTGGGCAGCCCAAGAGCCAACATTGTCAAATACCTGAAAAAGGCAAGAAGACAACAATTGCTCATCTGTGCAAATGTAGGTGAAGAAACATAGTTCTGGCCTTGCTCCACAATGTATGGCGCCATTCTACACAACGATGATTACTAGCATTGTGTAGGAATGCTTGTATATATTTGGCAGAATATATTACTTGTGGGTGCTCATTGTTTGCTCCTTTTCCCCTTTAATTTCAGCGCATGAGGTGGGAGATTAGAAAGATACTGACAGATCAGGCACAGAACTTTGGAATTGCCATTGATGGTGTCTCCATTGTAAGCCTAAGCTTTGACAAGATGCTTGTCTCTAAATTATAAATGGGGAACACCTTAGCTCTGTGTGAAAATTAAAGAGATTGGCAAAATTTTCTCTGGCAATTTAAATGCGCAAAAGACCAAAGAAAAAGCAAATAATCTTAGTGAGTTCAGATAAAACAGAGAATTACCTTAAGAAGAGTTCAATTGCAATATCTTGAGATTACACCTAAAATTTAAAGCTCGATGGCCAGTCTAGTCGCAGAACAACAACCATCTTTTGGCAATTGAAACATCTGCTTACAGATTTTAAGTTTTAGGAAGCAGCCATGGATTTCACCTGGAAAAGAACATCGAAGAGAAAAAACAACGTCCTACAACTGCTCCATCGTACACTAATGTGCAGAATAAAGGGATATGTTGTATTTTCTTCCCTCCGTCTAAACAATTTCTGAAAACTGTCACTTTCCTAAACCAGAAGGGTTGCAGTAGCAAATTTCTACTTAGTGAGCAAGTGTAGATAATTTTGGTCCTTCTGTCTTGTTTCAATCAGGTGCTTGACAAAAAACAGTGCATAAACTGATATTACACTTGGGATACCAGACTAGTATTACTTCACTTTCCCCTCAATCAAATCATGATATTTGTGGACATAGCTTACTATTTGTGAAACATAAGAAAACAGGGACATTCAGGAATGAAAAGGTGGTCTTGGCATCAACAAGTATAAGTAGCTTTTACTTAA
Organism: Triticum aestivum; assembly: GCF_018294505.1. Lineage (NCBI taxonomy): Eukaryota > Viridiplantae > Streptophyta > Magnoliopsida > Poales > Poaceae > Triticum > Triticum aestivum. Next base: position 142,223,832 of record NC_057798.1, on the reverse strand, counting down.
CATCGACTCAAAGATCAACTCCAACAGTGAGGTTCAGATCTACTTCAGTACATAAAAAAGTTTTAGATGTAGTTCATTATCTAAAAATATTCATATGTTATTAAACAACAACATTCAGATCAAGATTGATAGTGACCAAATCAGAATCTTGCATACCAGGTTGAGGTCGGTTTCATCTTCAAAATCTTCAAGCATGTGAGAGATGTCGTTCGCGGCATCCTTAAGTTGCTTCAGCCACAGAAGCATGGACCTATGCTTGATAGACTCCCTCTCAGCGTCGCGGAGCACAGCGTCCACCGACTCCAGCGTCATCTTCATGTTCTCCATATCGTTCCTCATATTCCTGTGCAGCTTGATCTCGCCTAAAATGGTAGAATTCAAGTGTTCTATTGCCACCTTGATGACTGCCGAGGCGAGCATGCCCCTGAGTGCCTGTTGACATGGCTAGTGCTTGTCGAGTTGGGCTGTGTGCTGAATAGTAGATTCGTCATTGAAGCTCCGGCCCTTATCAATCTAACAAAGCATTGGAAGCAAAAAAAAAAATCGAATCAGCAACTGCAGAATCAGTCACGACCTGTTTTACATAATACAGATATCACAGACTTGCAAAATCTTAGACAAAAGGGAGTTGCCCACCTACTCCATTAAGCATAACGAAGCAACATTCAGAATTTAGTTACATGGCCACTGTGGAATGCTCATGTGCTTCGTCAGATACTTTTACATTTTCCAACTACTAACCAGAACTGAAGAGCAATGGAAGCCGTGAACTTCAAGGAATAAGGTAGAGTAAGACTGTAAGAGATATGGACCTGTAGACGGTGCTGCGCCGGGCTCTCCACAGATCCGGCCTGGACTACGCCAGCGGCAGCGTGATCCGGCAAGGTCAAGTGCCTCTTGGACGCCCATCGGTCCACCATCGCGCGCTGCACGACGAGGCGGCGACCTCCTCGACCTTCATGGGGCCACCGGTGCCCTTTCTCTCCGCCTTTTTCGTGACGCCACGGCTGAACCGGCGCAGGGTGCTCTTCCTCTTCCTCTCGACGGCTACACCGCCGTGCGCTCGATCTAGCTCTTGACGGCGAGGAACCACGGCTGCATCAGACGTTGGTCCTCGAGCCCCTGGGACCCCTCCGCCGCCGCCGCCGGGGTCATCGGCTCCGCCTCCTCGCCCCATCGGCCATCATCGCCGACCCCCTCTGCGCTGCCACAGCCACCGCCGGGGTCATCGGCTCCGCCTCCTCGCCCCAGAGGCCATCCTCGCCGACCCCCTCTGCGCTGCCACAGCCACCGCCGGGGTCACCGGCGGCTCCGCCCTATCCTCCCCTGCTGCTTCGAACAGATAGGGCTCAAACATGTTTTCTACGGGAAGAGTGGAGGAACGACCCAGATTTTTTTTTTTTTTAGAATCAGGAGCGACCCAGATGTGTCCTGTGTGGCCTTGACTAAATTGGACAGAACTACCCTTTTAGAAAATGACTAGCCCCACCCTAGTTTTGTAATGGTCCCACCACTATTTGTAATTTTAGTCTTGTAACTCCTTGTAACTCTAGTTTCTCTACCGTTTGATCGCAGTGGATGAACGGCCCGTAAAATCGCCAATCACCGTAACAGTTGTAGGATAATCAGATTGTCTATCACTAATAGTTTAAAAAAATTTCTATTTGTCTTCAAATGTACGCGAAACAATGTTGTGGATGATTTAGGTGATTAGAATTCCAACTGGTTTTAGGAAATCGCTGTTTGGCACAAATTTTTCACATAAATTCTCATAAGGTCGGTAGTGATACAAAACAACAAACGTTTGCGCTCAAGACAATGGTCATATTTTAAAAGAAAGTAAACTGGTCATCACAGTTGAAGAGAAGAAGATGTCATCATGTTTCAGTACAGATACCACATGGCGTCTTCCTACTGATAGGTTTGCTTCGCATGGACAGGCGTGGGTATGTTGCAAGAAAGTCTAGTGCAAAATCTTCGTAAGAACCCAAGACCGGTCTCAGATGACTTGTATTTACTTTTCTGTGGTCAGACCTTCCATTAGCAGCTGTCACAGATCAAATGAGTCATTTATATTTTCTTCACACTCCTAGTTGTGTGCCACTGTAATTTCATCGACAGATGTTGGAAAGGGTGGGTGAGGACTGAGGGCGCAGGGGATAGAACTAGATGACTTCATTAGATCCCGTCCATGAAGATCTAACATCATTTCTGAATAGTCTGACCAGGCTCTGAGGCAAGATACGATGTGTGGAGAAGCTGATCGATGCACTGAATGCAGTTACCAAACAAGATGTCCAGATGACAGGGCAGATGACTGACCACAAGATGTCCGTTATGCAGTTGAATCCTCACTGTAAACTATTCGGTGATTGCCAGATGACAGGAGCACGCCAAAGGTAGACACAATGGCAAGCTTACGGGGTTTCCATAATTCCATGAGCAAGCAGGGATCAAGGAATACTGTAGCATTTACCTCTCTCTCGGGAGCAGCAGAAATTGCAGAACATCTACAGTTGATGGCTGGCAATTCAACTTGAAATCATAAAGCATGATCCTCCAGCTCCTCCTCCTCCATCACCGCTCGACCTTGCCGTCTCCTCGCCAACAGCAGTCCGGTGGCGGAGCTCATGGCGCGGGTGGCGGCGCAGCCCACGGAGGCCACAGACGACGCATCCCCCCTCTGGCCCCACACGCCGTGGCAGGAGCACTGCAGCGACGGCTAGCACCACGCGAGCAAGGCGGTGGCTCGGATGCCGTGCAGCGCAGTGCGCTTGGTACGGCGACGGCGACCTCCGGTGCGTCTTCCCGCCGCGGCGGCAGAGCGGCGGGGGATACGGTGCGGCAGCGAATGGGCGGGCGGGTACGGCCGCGGGCTGGGTTCGCCACATGGCCCGTGGGCTTCTTTTGTTGTTCTCTCAAGGAAACAACGAGGATGGTCTGTTGTGTCTCAAAAAAAAAAATTGGATGGTCTGTTCACACAAAAAAAAAAGACGCCAATAAAGAGGAAACGTAGAAATCACACAGGTCAGAGGATATCCCTTGCAAAGTACCCTCCTACTTCCTCTTATCTCTTGTTTCCATGTATGACATGTGTCACAATATGAGAGTTTTGTGTTTTTTTCAAAACATTTTATCTGTTTCAACCGTGTGTCCAAATCACGAACCATTTTCACTATTGCATTTCTCACATTGAGATTTTTAAAACTAGATCACATGCTAATATGTTTGAACGAACACTTTTCCCAAAGAACCAGAAAAAATTTGATAATCAGGAAACAAAAAAACATAAAAAGAAAAAAAACGAAAAAAAAGAAAGAAACCAGAAACAGATATGTGATTTTCAAATATTTTTTGGAAAACATATGTGTGCTTTCTCACTTTTTGAAAAACACAACTCTGTGTTTCACTTTTCTTGAAGCACAGTTGTGCACATGGAAGCACAATTGTGCTTCATGCAGAAGCACATATGTGATTTTCACTTTTGGGGAAGAACTGTTGGGGAACATAGTATTTCAAAAAAAAATCCTACGATCACGCAAAATCTATCTAGGAGAAGCATAGCAACGAGCGGGGAGAGTGTGTCCACGTACTCTCGTAGACCGAAAGCAGAAGCGTGAAGTAACGCGGTTGATGTAGTCGAACGTCTTCGCGATCCAACCGATCAAGTACTGAACGCATAGCACCTCCGCGATCTGCACACGTTCAGCTCGGTGATGTCCCTCGAACTCTTGATCTAGTTAAAGCCGAGGGAGAGTTTCGTCAGCACGACGGCGTGGTGACGGTGATGATGAAGTTACTGGCGCGGGGCTTTGCCTAAGCACTACGACGATATGACCGAGGTGTGTAACTGTGAAGGGGGGCCGCACATGGCTAAGACCAATCTTGAGTGCCTTTGGGGTGCTCCCCTCCCCCGTATATAAAGGAGGGAGGGAGGAGGCGGACAGACTAGGGGCGCGCCAAGCATAGGGAGTCCTACTAGGACTCCCAAGTCCTAGTAGGATTCCCTTTCCTATTCGGAGTAGGAGAGAAGGAAAGAGAGGGAGAGGGAGAAGGAAAGGGGGGTCGCGCCCCCACACCTTGTCCAATTCGGTTTGGGCAGGGGGGAGGCGCGCGCCACCTCTTGGCCCTTCTCCCCTCTCTCCACTAAAGCCCAATAAGGCCCATTACTTCTCCCGGCGAATTCTCGTAACTCCCCGGTACTCCAAAAATACCCGAATCACTCGGAACCTTCCGATGTCCGAATATAGCCTTCCAATATATGAATCTTTACCTCTCGACCATTTAGAGACTCCTCGTCACGTCCGTGAGCTCATCCGGGACTTCGAACAACCTTTGTTCATCAAATCACATAAACTCGTAATACAAATCGTCATCGAACGTTAAGCGTGCGGACCCTACGGGTTCGAGAACTATGTAGACATGACCGAGACTCATCTCCGGTCAATAACCAATAGCGGAACCTGGATGCTCATATTGGCTCCTACATATTCTACGAAGATCTTTATTGGTCAAACCGCATAACAACATACGTTGTTCCCTTTGTCATCGGTATGTTACTTGCCCGAGATTCGATCGTCGGTATCATCATACCTAGTTCAATCTCGTTATCGGCAAGTCTCTTTACTCGTTCTGTAATGCATCATCCCGCAACTAACTCATTAGTCACATTGCTTGTAAGACTTATAGTGATGTGCATTACCAAGAGGGCCCAGAGATACCTCTCCGATATATGGAGTGACAAATCCTAATCTCGATCTATGCCAACCCAACAAACACCTTCAGAGACACCTATAGAGCATCTTTATAATCACCCAGTTACGTTGTGACGTTTGATAGCACACAAGATGTTCCTCCGGTATTCGGGAGTTGCATAATCTCATAGTCAGAGGAACATGTATAAGTCATGAAGAAAGCAATAGTAATAAAACTCAACGATCATAATGCTAAGCTAACGGATGGGTCTTGTCCATCACATAATTCTCTAATGATGTGATCCCATTCATCAAATGACAACATATGTCTATGGCCAGGAAACATAACCATCTTTGATTAACGATCTAGTCAAGTAGAGGCATACTAGGGACACTCTGTTTTGTCTATGTATTCACACATGCACTAATTTTCCGGTTAATACAATTCTAGCATGAATAATAAACATTTATCATAATATAAGGAAATATAAATAACAACTTTACTATTGCCTCTAGGGCATATTTCCTTCAGTCTCCCACTTGCACTAGAGTCAATAATCTAGTTCACATCGCCATGTGATTTAACACCAATAGTTCACATCGTCACGTGATTTAACACTCTATAGTTCACATCGCCATGTGACCAATACCCAAAGGGTTTACTAGAGTCAATAATCTAGTTCACATCGCCATGTGATTAACACCCTAAGAGTACTAAGTTGTGATCATGTTTTGTTTGTGAGAGAGGTTTAGTCAATGGGTCTGCCACATTCAGATCCGTATGTATTTTGCAAATTTTCTGTGTCTACAATGCTCTGCATGGAGCTACTCTAGATAATTACTCCCACTTTCAATATGTATCCAGATTGAGACTCAGAGTCATCCGGACCGGTGTAAAAGCTTGCATCGGCGTAACTCTTTACGATGAACTCTTTATCACCTCCATAACTGAGAAATATCTCCTTAGTCTTCTAAGGATAATTTTGACCGCTGTCAAGTGATCCACTCCTGGATCAATATCGTACCCCCTTGCCAAACTCATTGCAAGGTACACAATAGGTTTTGTACACAGCATAGCATACTTTATAGAACCTATGGTTGAGGCATAGGGAATGACTTTGATACTCTTTCTATTTTCTGCCGTGGTCGTATTTTGAGTCTTACTCAACTTTACACCTTGCAATACAGGCAAGAACTCCTTCGTTGATTGTTCCATTTTGAACTACAAAAATCTTATCAAGGTATGTACTCATTGAAAAATCTTATCAAGCGTCTTGATCTTTCTCTATATATTTTGATGCCCAATATGTAAGCAGCTTCACCGAGGTCTTTCTTTGAAAAACTCCTTTCAAACACTCCTTTATGCTTTCTAGAAAATTCTACATCATTTCCAATCAACAATATGTCATTCACATATACTTATCAGAAAGGCTGTAGTGCTTCCACTTACTTTCTTGTAAATACAGGCTTCACCGCAAGTCTGTATAAAACCATATGCTTTGATCACTTTATCAAAGCATATATTCCAACTCTGAGATGCTTGCACCAGTCCATAGATGGATCGCTGGAGCTTGCACACTTTGTTAGCACCTTTAGGATTAATTGACAAAACCTTCTTGTTGCATCATATACAACTCTTCTTTAAGAAATCCATTAAGGAATGTAGTTTTTGACATCCATTTGCCAGATTTCATGAAATATGGCAATTGCGAACATGATTCAGACAGATTTTAAGCATTGATACGAGTAAGAAAATCTCATCATAGTCAACATCTTGAACTTGTCAAAAACCCTTTTCGACAAGTCAAGCTTTGTAGATAGTAACACTACTATCAGCGTCCGTCTTCCTCTTGAAGATTCATTTTATTCTCTATGGCTTGCCGATCATCGGGCAAGTCAACCAAAGTCCATACTTTGTTCTCACCGGAATCTGGGCTCAGGTTTCATGGCCTCAAGCCATTTTGCGGAATCTGGGCTCATCATCGCTTCTTCATAGTTCGTAGGTTCGTCATGGTCAAGTAACATGACCTCCAGAATATGATTGCCTTACCACTCTGGTGCGGACCTTACTCTGGTTGACCTACGAGGTTCAGTGGTAACTTGATCTGAAGTTTCATGATCATCATCATTAGCTTCCTCACTAATTGGTGTAGGCATCACCAGAACTGATTTATGTGATGAACTACTTTCCAACTCGAGAGAAGGTACAATTACCTCATCAAGTTCTACTTTCCTCCCACTCACTTCTTTCGAGAGAAACTCCTTCTCTAGAAAGGATCCATTCTAAGCAACAAATATCTTGCTTTCGGATCTGTGATAGAAGGTGTGCCCAACAGTCTCCTTTGGGTATCCTATGAAGACGCATTTCTCCGATTTGGGTTTGAACTTATCAGGTTGAAGCTTTTTCACATAAGCATCGCAACCCCAAACTTTAAGAAATGACAGCTTAGGTTTCTTGCCAAACCACAGCTCATATGGTGTCGTCTCAATGGATTTAGATGGTGCCCTATTTAACGTGAATGCAGCTGTCTCTAATGCATAACCCCAAAACGATAGTGATAAATTGGTAAGAGACATCATAGATCGCACCATATCTAATAAAGTACAGTTATGACGTTCGGACACACCATTACGCTGTGGTGTTCCAGGTGGCGTGAGTTGCGAAACTATTCCACATCATTTCAAATGAAGACCAAACTCGTAACTCAAATATTCGTCTCTGCGATCAGATCGTAGAAACTTTATTATCTTGTTACGAGGATTTTCCACTTCACTCTGAAATTCTTTGAACTTTACAAATGTTTCAGACTTATGTTTCATCAGATATACCCATATCTGCTCAAATCATCTGTGAAGGTCAGAAAATAACGATACCGCCGCGAGCCTCAACACTCATCAGATCACATACATCAGTATGTATTATTTCCAATAAGTCAGTTGCTCGCTCCATTGTTCCAGAGAACGGAGTCTTAGTCATCTTGCCCATGAGGCATGGTTCGCAAGCATCAAGTGATTCATAATCAAGTGATTCCAAAAGCCCATCAACATGGAGTTTCTTCATGGCTTTACACCAATATGACCTAAACGGCAGTGCCACAAATATGTTGCACTATCATTATCAACTTTGTATCTTTTGGCATCAATATTATGAATATGTTGTTGGGGAACGTAGCAGAAATTCAAAATTTTCCTACGTGTCACCAAGATCTATCTATGGAGAAACCAGCAACGAGGGGAAGGAGAGTGCATCTACATACCCTTGTAGATCGCTAAGCGGAAGCGTTCAAGAGAACGGGGTTGAAGGAGTCGTACTCGTCGTGATCCAAATCACCGGAGATCCTAGTGCCGAACGGACGGCACCTCCGCGTTCAACACACGTACAGCCCGGTGACGTCTCCCATGCCTTGATCCAGCAAGGAGAGAGGGAGAGGTTGAGGAATACTCCATCCAGCAGTAGCACAACGGCGTGGTGGTGATGGAGGAGCGTGGCAATCCTGCAGGGCTTCGCCAAGCACCGTGGAAGAGGAGGAGGGAGAGAGGTAGGGCTGCGCCAGGGAGACGTGAAACTCGTGTGTTAGCAGCCCCAAAACCCTCAAGTATATATAGGGGAGAGGGAGGGGGGTGCGCCCCCTCTAGGGTTTCCACCCCAAGGGGTGCGGCTGCCCCCAATCCCATCTAAGGGTGGCGGCCAAGGGGGAAGAGGGGGGAAACTTGCCCCCCAAGTTAGGTGGAAGCACCCCCTCCCCAAACCCTAGGCGCCTTGGGCCCTTGTGGGGGGGGGGCGCACCAGCCCACCTGGGGCTGGTCCCCTCCCACACTTGGCCCATGCAGCCCTCCGGGGCCGGTGGCCCCACTTGGTGGACCCCCGGGACCCTCCCGGTGGTCCCGGTACGTTACCGATAAAACCCGAATCATTTTCGGTGACCAAAACAGGACTTCCCATATATACATCTTTACCTCCGGACCATTCCGGAACTCCTCGTGACGTCTGGGATCTCATCCGGGACTCCGAACAACATTCGGTAACCACATACAAACTTCCTTTATAACCCTAGCGTCATCGAACCTTAAGTGTGTAGACCCTACGAGTTCGGGAACCATGCAGACATGACCGAGACGTTCTCCGATCCATAACCAACAGTGGGATCTGGATACCCATGTTGGCTCCCACATGTTCCACGATGATCTCATCGGATGAACCACGATGTCAAGGACTCAATCAATCCCGTATACAATTCCCTTTGTCTAACGGTATTGTACTTGCCCGAGATTCGATCGTCGGTATACCGATACCTTGTTCAATCTCGTTACCGGCAAGTCTCTTTACTCGTTCCGTAACACATCATACCGTGATCAACGCCTTGGTCACATTGTGCACATTATGATGATGTCCTACGGAGTGGGCCCAGAGATACCTCTCCGTTTACACGGAGTGACAAATCCCAGTCTCGATTCGTGCCAACCCAACAAACACTTTCGGAGATACCTGTAGTGCACCTTTATAGCCACCCAGTTACGTTGTGACGTTTGGTACACCCAAAGCATTCCTACGGTATTCAGGAGTTGCATAATCTCATGGTCTAAGGAAAAGATACTTGACATTAGAAAAGCTTTAGCATACGAACTATGATCTTTGTGCTAGGCTTAGGATTGGGTCTTGTCCATCACATCATTCTCCTAATGATGTGATCCCGTTATCAACGACATCCAATGTCCATGGTCAGGAAACCGTAACCATCTGTTGATCAACGAGCTAGTTAACTAGAGGCTTACTAGGGACATGGTGTTGTCTATGTACCCACACATGTATCTGAGTTTCCTATCAATACAATTATAGCATGGATAATAAACGATTATCATGAATAAGGAAATATAATAATAACTAATTGCCTTTAGGGCATATTTCCAACAGTCTCCCACTTGCACTAGAGTCAATAATCTAGTTCACATCGCCATGTGATTAACACTCACAGGTCACATCGCCATGTGACCAACATCCAAAGAGTTTTACTAGTGTCATTAAACTAGTTCACATCATCATGTGATTAAGACTCAATGAGTTCTGGGGTTTGATCATGTTTTGCTTGTGAGAGAGGTTTTAGTCAATGGGTCTGCAACATTCAGATCCGTATGTACTTCGCAATTCTCTATGTCATATTGTAAATGCTGCTTCCACGCTCCACTTGGAGCTTGTCCAAATGGTTGTTCCACTATACGTATCCTGTTTGCTACTCAGAGTCATTCGGATAGGTGTTAAAGCTTGCATCAACGTAACCCTTTACTCAAACTCTTTATCACCTCCATAATCGAGAAACATATCCTTATTCCTCTAAGGATAATTTTGACCGCTATCTGGTGATCCACTCCTTGATCACCTTTGTACCCTCTTGCCAGACATGTGGCAAGGAACACATCAGGTGCGATACTTAGCATAGCATACTGTAGAGCCTACGTCTAAAGCATAGGTGAGGGAGTCCTGGACTAGGGGGTGTCCGAAAAGCCGGACTATCATCGTCGGCCGGACTCCAAGACTATGAAGATACAAGATTGAAGACTTCGTCCCGTGTCCAGATGGGACTTTCCTTGGCGTGGAAGGCAAGCTTGGCGATACGGATATGTAGATCTCCTACCATTGTAACCGACTCTATGTAACCCTAGCCCTCTCCGGTGTCTATATAAACCGGATGGCTTTAGTCCGTAGGAGAAAACAACCATTACAACAATCATACCATAGGCTAGCTTCTAGGGTTTAGCCTATTTGATCTCGTGGTAGATCTACTCTTGTAATACCCACATTATCAATATCAATCGAGCAGGACGTAGGGTTTTACCTCCATCAAGAGGGCCCGAACCTGGGTAAAACATCGTGTCCCTTGAATCCTGTTACCATCCGCCTAGACGCACAGTTTGGGACCCCCTACCCGAGATCCGCCGGTTTTGACACCGACAATAGGGGACGACCTTCGTCCTTTCTCTCTTTTCTGCCGTGGTCGAGCTTTAATTCTTAACTTCATACCTTACAACTCAGGCAAGAACTCCTTCTTTGACTAATCCTATCTTGAACACCTTCAAGATCATGTCAAGGTATGTGCTCATTTGAAAGTACCATTAAGCGATTTTTTATCTATCCTTATAGATCTTGCTGCTCAATGTTCAAGTAGCTTAATCCAGGTTTTCCATTGAAAAACACTTTTCAAATAACCCTATATGCTTTCCAAAAATTCTACATCATTTCTGATCAACAATATGTCAACAACATATACTCATCAAAAATTCTATAGTGCTCCCACTCACTTCTTTGGAAATACAAGTTTCTCATAAACTTTGTATAAACCCAAAATCTTTGATCATCTTATCAAAGTGCATATTCCAACTCCGAGATGCTTACTCCAGTCCATAGAAGGATCGCTGGAGCTAGCATACCTTTTAGCATCCTTAGGATCGACAAAACCTTTCTGATTGTATCACATACAACCTTTCCTTACAAAATCTGGTAAGGAAACTCGTTTTGACATCCATCTGCCAGATTTCATAAATGCAACTAATGCTAACATGATTCCAACGGACTTAAGCATCGCTACGGATGAGAAAATCTCATCGTAGTCAACTCCTTGAACTTGTGAAAAAACTCTTCGCCACAAGTCGAGCTTCATAGATGGTGACATTACCGTCCACGTCCATCTTCTTCTTAAAGATCCATTTATCTCAATGGCTTGCCGATCATCGGGCAAGTCCACCAAAGTCCATGCTTTGTTCTGATACATGGATCCTATCTCGGATTTCATGGCTTCTAACCATTTGTTGGAATTTGGGCCCACCATCGCTTCTCCATAGCTCATAGATTCATTGTTGTCTAGCAACATGACCTTCAAGACAGGATTACAGTACCACTCTGAAGTAGTACGCATCCTTGTCACCCTACGAGGTACGGTAGTAACTTGATCCGAAACTTCATGATCACTATCATAAGCTTCTACATCAATTGGTGTAGGCGCCACAGGAACAACTTCCTGTGCCCTGCTACACACTAGTTGAAGTGGCGGTTCAATAACCTCATCAAGTCTCCACCATCCTCCCACTCAATTCTTTCGAGAGAAACTTTTCCTCGAGAAAGGACCCGTTTCTATAAACAATTACTTTTGCTTCCGAATCTGAGATAGGAGGTATACCCAACTGTTTTGGGTGTCCTATGAAGATGCATTTTTATCCGCTTTGGGTTCAAGCTCATCAACCTGAAACTTTTTCACATAAGCGTCGCAGATCCAAACTTTTAAGAAACGACAACTTAGGTTTCTCCGAACCATAGTTCAAACGTTGTCGTCTCAACGGAATTACGTGGTGCCCTATTAAAGTGAGTGCGGTTGTCTCTAATGCCTAACCCATGAACGATAGTGATAATTCGATAAGAGACATCATGGTACGCACCATATCCAATAGGGTGCAACTATGATGTTCGGACACACCATCACACTATGGTGTTCCAGGCGATATTAATTGTGAAACAATTTCCACAATGTCTTAATTGCGTGCCAAAGCTCGTAACTCAGATACTCATCTCTATGATCATATCATAGACATTTTATCCTCTTGTCACGATGATCTTCAACTTCACTCTGAAGTTATTTGAACCATTCAATAATTCAGACTTGTGTTTCATCAAGTAAATATACTTAGTATCTACTCAAATCATCCGTGAAGTAAGAACATAACGATATTCATTGCGTGCCTTAGCACTTATTGGACTCCACACATCAAAATGTATTACTTCCAATAAGTTGCTATCTTGTTCCATCTTACTGAAAACGAGGCTTTTCAGTCATCTTGCCCATGTGGTATGATTTGCATATCTCAAGTGATTCAAAATCAAGTGAGTCTAAACAATCCATCTGCACGGAGTTTCTTCATGCATATACACCAATAGACATGGTTCGCATGTCTCAAACTTTTCAAAAACGAGTGAGTCCAAAGATCCATCAACATGGAGCTTCTTCATGCGTTTTATACCAATATGACTTACATGGCAGTGCCACAAGTAAGTGGTACTATCATTACTATCTTATATCTTTTGGCATGAAAATGTGTAGCACTACGATCGAGATTCAATAAACCATTCCTATTAGGTGCAATACCATTGAAGGTATTATTCAAATAAACAGAGTAACCATTATTCTCCTTAAATGAATAACCGTATTGCGATAGACATAATCCAATCATGTCTATGCTCAACGCAAACACCAAATGACAATTATTCAGGTTTAATACTAATCTTGGTGGTAGAGGGAGCGTGCGATGTTTGATCACATCAAACTTGGAAACACTTCCAACACATATCGTCAGCTCACCTTTAGCTAGTCTCCGTTTATTCCGTAGCTTTTATTTCGAGTTACTAACACTTAGCAACCGAACCGGTATCTAATACCCTGGTGCTACTAGGAGTACTAGTAAATTACACATTAACATAATGTATATCCAATATACTTCTATCGACCTTGTCAGCCTTCTCATCTACCAAGTATCTAGGGTGATTCTGCTCCAGTGGTTGTTCCCCTTATTACAGAAGCACTTAGTCTCGGGTTTGGGTTAAACCTTGGGTTTCTTCACTAGAGCAGCAGCTGATTTGCCGTTTCATGAAGTACCCCTTCTTGCCCTTGCCCTTCTTGAAACTAGTGGTTTCACCAACCATCAACAATTGATGCTCCTTCTTGATTCCTACTTTCACGGTGTCAAACATCGTGAATACCTCAAGGATCATCATAACTATCCCTGATATATTATAGTTCATCACGAAGCTCTAGCAGCTTGGTGGCAATGACTTTGGAGAAACATCACTATCTCATCTGGAAGATCAACTCCCACTCGATTCAAGTGATTGTTGCACTCAGACAATCTGAGCACAAGCTCAACGATTGAGCTTTTCTCCCTTAGTTTGCAAGCTAAGAAAATCGTCGGAGGTCTCATACCTCTTGACGTGGGCACGAGCCTGAAATCCCAATTTCAGCCCTCGAAACATCTCATATGTTCCGCGATGTTTCGAAAACGTCTTTGGTGCCTCAACTCTAAACCGTTTAACTGAACTATCACGTAGTTATCAAGACGTGTATGTCCGATGTTCACAACATCCACAAACGACGTTTGGGGTTTAGCACACTGAGCGGTGCATTAAGGACATAAGCTTTCTACTGTCCGCATAATCGCTACTGTCAACTTTCAACTAAATTTTCTCTAGGAACATATCTAAATAGTAGAACTAAAGCGCGAGCCTACGACATAATTTGCAAAGATCTTTTGACTATGTTCAAGATAATTAAGTTCATCTTATGAACTCCCACTCAGATAGACATCCCTCTAGTCATCTAAGTGATTACATGATCCGAGTCAACTAGGCCGTGTCCGATCATCACGTGAGACGGACTAGTCATCATCGGTGAACATCTTCATGTTGATCGTATCCGCCATACGACTCATGCTCGACCTTTCGGTCTCTTTGTGTTCCGAGGCCATGTTTGTACATGCTAGGCTCGTCAAGTCAACCTAAGTGTTTCACGTGTGTAAATCTGGCTTACACCCGTTGTATGTGAACGTAAGAATCTATCACACCCGATCATCACGTGGTGCTTCGAAACGACGAACTTTCGCAACGGTGCACAGTTAGGGGGAACACTTTCTTGAAATTTTAATGAGGGATCATCTTATTTACTACCGTCGTTCTAAGCAAATAAGATGCATAAACATGATAAACATCACATGCAATCAAATAGTGACATGATATGGCCAATATCATTTTGCTCCTTTTGATCTCCATCTTCGGGGCTCCATGATCATCATCGTCACCGGCATGACACCATGATCTCCATCATCATGATCTCCATCATCGTGTCTCCATGAAGTTGTCTCGCCAACTTATTACTTCTACTACTATGGCTACCGGCTAGCAATAAAGTAAAGTAATTACATGGTGTTGTTCAATGACACGCAGGTCATACAATAAATTAAGACAACTCCTATGGCTCCTGCCGGTTGTCATACTCATCGACATGCAAGTCATGATTCCTATTACAAGAACATGATCAATCTCATACATCACATATCATTCATCACATTCTTCTTGGCCATATCACATCACATAGCATACCCTGCAAAAACAAGTTAGACGTCCTCTAATTGTTGTTTGCATGTTTTACGTGGTTGCTATGGGTTTCTAGCAAGAACGTTTCTTACCTACGCAAAACCACAACGTGATATGCCAATTGCTATTTACCCTTCATAAGGACCCTTTTCATCGAATCCGTTCCGACTAAAGTGGGAGAGAATGGCACCCGCTAGCCACCTTATGCACCAAGTGCATGTCAGTCGGTGGAACCTGTCTCACGTAAGAGTACGTGTAAGGTCGGTCCGGGCCGCTTCATCCCACAATACCGTCGAAACAAGATTGGACTAGTAACGATAAGCATATTGAACAAAATCAACGCCCACAACTACTTTTTGTTCTACTCGTGCAAAGAATCTACGCAATAGACCTAGCTCATGATGCCACTGTTGGGGAACGTAGCAGAAATTCAAAATTTTCCTACGTGTCACCAAGATCTATCTATGGAGAAACCAGCAACGAGGGGAAGGAGAGTGCAGCTACATACCCTTGTAGATCGCTAAGCGGAAGCGTTCAAGAGAACGGGGTTGAAGGAGTCGTACTCGTCGTGATCCAAATCACCGGAGGTCCTAGTGCCGAACGGACGGCACCTCCGCGTTCAACACATGTACAGCCCGGTGACGTCTCCCATGCCTTGATCCAACAAGGAGAGAGGGAGAGGTTGAGGAAGACTCCATCCAGCAGTAGCACAACGGCGTGGTGGTGATGGAGGAGCGTGGCAATCCTGCAGGGCTTCGCCAAGCACCGTGGAAGAGGAGGAGGGAGAGAGGTAGGGCTGCGCCAGGGAGAGGTGAAACTCGTGTGTTAGCAGCCCCAAAACCCTCAAGTATATATATAGGGGAGAGGGAGGGGGGTGCGCCCCCTCTAGGGTTTCCACCCCAAGGGGTGCGGCTGCCCCCAATCCCATCTAAGGGTGGCGGCCAAGGGGGAAGAGGGGGGAAACTTGCCCCCCAAGTTAGGTGGAAGCACCCCCTCCCCAAACCCTAGGCGCCTTGGGCCCTTGTGGGGGGGGGCGCACCAGTCCACCTGGGGCTGGTCCCCTCCCACACTTGGCCCATGCAGCCCTCCGGGGCCGGTGGCCCCACTTGGTGGACCCCCGGGACCCTCTCGGTGGTCCCGGTACGTTACCGATAAAACCCGAATCATTTTCGGTGACCAAAACAGGACTTCCCATATATACATCTTTACCTACGGACCATTCCGGAACTCCTCGTGACGTCTGGGATCTCATCCGGGACTCTAAACAACATTCGGTAACCACATACAAACTTCCTTTATAACCCTAGCGTCATCGAACCTTAAGTGTGTAGACCCTACGGGTTCGGGAACCATGCAGACATGACCGAGACGTTCTCCGATCAATAACCAACAGCGGGATCTGGATACCCATGTTGGCTCCCACATGTTCCACGATGATCTCATCGGATGAACCCCGATGTCAAGGACTCAGTCAATCCCGTATACAATTCCCTTTGTCTAACGGTATTGTACTTGCCTGAGATTCGATCGTCGGTATACCGATACCTTGTTCAATCTCGTTACCGGCAAGTCTCTTTACTCGTTCCGTAACACATCATCCCGTGATCAACGCCTTGGTCACATTGTGCACATTATGATGATGTCCTACGGAGTGGGCCCAGAGATACCTCTCCGTTTACACGGAGTGACAAATCCCAGTCTCGATTCGTGCCAACCCAACAAACACTTTCGGAGATACCTGTAGTGCACCTTTATAGCCACCCAGTTACGTTGTGACGTTTGGTACACCCAAAGCATTCCTACGGTATTCGGGAGTTGCATAATCTCATGGTCTAAGGAAAAGATACTTGACATTAGAAAAGCTTTAGCATACGAACTATGATCTTTGTGCTAGGCTTAGGATTGGGTCTTGTCCATCACATCATTCTCCTAATGATGTGATCCCGTTATCAACGACATCCAATGTCCATGGTCAGGAAAACGTAACCATCTGTTGATCAACGAGCTAGTTAACTAGAGGCTTACTAGGGACATGGTGTTGTCTATGTACCCACACATGTATCTGAGTTTCCTATCAATACAATTATAGCATGGATAATAAACGATTATCATGAATAAGGAAATATAATAATAACTAATTGCCTCTAGGGCATATTTCCAACAGTCTCCCACTTGCACTAGAGTCAATAATCTAGTTCACATCTCCATGTGATTAACACTCATAGGTCACATCGCCATGTGACCAACATCCAAAGAGTTTTACTAGTGTCATTAAACTAGTTATCATCATGTGATTAAGACTCATTGAGTTCTGGGGTTTGATCATGTTTTGCTTGTGAGAGAGGTTTTAGTCAACGGGTCTGCAACATTCAGATCCGTATGTACTTCGCAATTCTCTATGTCATATTGTAAATGCTGCTTCCATGCTCCACTTGGAGCTTGTCCAAATGGTTGTTCCACTATATGTATCCTGTTTGCTACTCAGAGTCATTCGGATAGGTGTTAAAGCTTGCATCAACGTAACCCTTTACTCAAACTCTTTATCACCTCCATAATCGAGAAACATATCCTTATTCCTCTAAGGATAATTTTGACCGCTATCTGGTGATCCACTCCTTGATCACCTTTGTACCCTCTTGCCAGACATGTGGCAAGGCACACATCAGGTGCGATACTTAGCATAGCATACTGTAGAGCCTACGTCTAAAGCATAGGTGAGGGAGTCCTGGACTAGGGGGTGTCCGAAAAGCCGGACTATCATCGTCGGCCGGACTCCAAGACTATGAAGATACAAGATTGAAGACTTCGTCCTGTGTCCGGATGGGACTTTCCTTGGCGTGGAAGGCAAGCTTGGCGATACGGATATGTAGATCTCCTACCATTGTAACCGACTCTATGTAACCCTAGCCCTCTCCGGTGTCTATATAAACCGGATGGCTTTAGTCCGTAGGAGAAAACAACCATTACAACAATCATACCATAGGCTAGCTTCTAGGGTTTAGCCTCCTTGATCTCGTGGTAGATCTACTCTTGTAATACCCACATTATCAATATCAATCGAGCAGGACGTAGGGTTTTACCTCCATCAAGAGGGCCCGAACTTGGGTAAAACATCGTGTCCCTTGTCTCCTGTTACCATCTGCCTAGACGCACAGTTTGGGACCCCCTACCCGAGATCCGCCGGTTTTGACACCGACAATAGGGGACGACCTTCGTCCTTTCTCTCTTTTCTGCCGTGGTCGAGCTTTAATTCTTAACTTCATACCTTACAACTCAGGCAAGAACTCCTTCTTTGACTGATCCTATCTTGAACACCTTCAAGATCATGTCAAGGTATGTGCTCATTTGAAAGTACCATTAAGCGATTTTTTATCTATCCTTATAGATCTTGATGCTCAATGTTCAAGTAGCTTAATCCAGGTTTTCCATTGAAAAACACTTTTCAAATAACCCTATATGCTTTCCAAAAATTCTACATCATTTCTGATCAACAATATGTCAACAACATATACTCATCAAAAATTCTATAGTGCTCCCACTCACTTCTTTGGAAATACAAGTTTCTCATAAACTTTGTATAGACCCAAAATCTTTGATCATCTTATCAAAGTGCATATTCCAACTCCGAGATGCTTACTCCAGTCCATAGAAGGATCGCTGGAGCTAGCATACCTTTTAGCATCCTTAGGATCGACAAAACCTTTCTGATTGTATCACATACAACCTTTCCTTACAAAATCTGGTAAGGAAACTCGTTTTGACATCCATCTGCCAGATTTCATAAATGCAACTAATGCTAACATGATTCCAACGGACTTAAGCATCGCTACGGATGAGAAAATCTCATCGTAGTCAACTCCTTGAACTTGTGAAAAAACTCTTCGCCACAAGTCGAGCTTCATAGATGGTGACATTACCGTCCACGTCCATCTTCTTCTTAAAGATCCATTTATCTCAATGGCTTGCTGTGACGCCCGGATAATTAGGCTACAATAATCCCGCGTTAACGATGCCACGTCACCTCGGTTACTGTTGATAAACTCGAGTTAGTTCAAAAACGATTCAAATTAAAATTTAAAATATAGGCAAACAATAAAAGTTTTCAAATGTTAAAATTTAAATGTTCGGAGTGAACCAAATAATACATAGGTAATTATGGTGGAGGAACCACACTCTTATAAAATGTGTAATTATTCTAAAATGAATAAAACAGTAGCAAAACCGATATTTAAATGCTTTTATAAATAAATAAAATACTAAACTAAATTGTTTTGGGATAAAACCTTTTGTGGCAGTGGTTTCATGGTATTACTAATTTAGGGATCATTTTAATATTAAGTAAAAAGTAAACTTAAAAGAAAGTAAAATAAAAACAAAAAGAAAATAAATAGAAAGAAAAGAAAACACAAAACCAGAAAAGAAAACTAACAAAAAAAAGGGAA
>NC_057798.1:142203138-142204560 GCF_018294505.1 Triticum aestivum | reverse complement strand
CAACTCGATGAATCCTTGAAAAAGGGTTTCATCCGCCCTAGTTCATCTCCGTGGGCTTGCCCCGTCCTATTCGTTAAGAAAAAGGATGGTACGGACCGAATGGTTGTAGATTACCGACCTGTCAATTTGGTCACAATCAAGAACAAATATCCACTTCCCAGGATCAACGATCTGTATGATCAGCTCGCTGGATCCTCAGTCTTCTCCAAGATGGATTTGAGGTTGGGCTACCATCAAATCAAAATCAGAAACGGGGACATTCCTAAAACGGCCTTTGTTACTCGTTACGGCCAATACGAGTACACCGTCATGTCCTTCGGTTTAACCAACGCTCCAGCCACTTTTTCTCGGTTAATGAACTCAATCTTCATGGAGTATTTGGATAAATTCGTCGTAGTTTATCTCGATGATATACTCATATACTCCAAGAACGAGGAAGAACATGCCGAACATCTAAGGCTAGTGTTGCAGAAACTTCGAGAGCATCGCCTTTATGCCAAATTTTCAAAATGTGAATTCTGGTTGTCAGAAGTGACCTATCTGGGTCATGTAATATCTGGTAAAGGTATTGCTGTTAACCCTGAGCGAGTTCAAGCTGTCCTTGATTGGACTCCACCCGAATCGGTCAAGCAAGTTCGGAGTTTTCTAGGCTTAGCGAGCTATTGCCGTCGCTTTGTCGAGAACTTCTCCAAAGTTGCTAAACCCCTAACCGAACTCCTCAAGAAAGATAAGAATTTCGAATGGACCCCACAATGTGAGCACAGCTTTCAGGAACTGAAAAGACGCCTGACTTCTGCTCCCGTGCTGGTACCACCAGACTTCTCCAAAGCCTTTGTTATCTACTGCGACGCCTCGCGACAAGGACTAGGTTGCATCCTTATGCAAGATCGACACGTAATTGCTTACGCTTCACGGCAATTGCACCCACATGAGGAGAATTATCCCACTCATGATCTAGAACTTGCAGCCGTAGTCTATGCCCTTAAGACCTGGCGACATTACCTCCTCGGTAATCGTTGCGAAATATTCACTGATCACCAAAGCCTGAAGTACATTTTCACCCAACCGGATTTGAATCTCAGGCAAAGACGTTGGGTTGAATTGATCACAGACTTCGACTTAGGGATAACCTATACCCCAGGGAAAGCCAACGTCATGGCTGATGCGCTAAGTCGTAAATCTTATTGTAACAACCTGATGTTACAACAAAGTCAACCGCTTCTCCATGAGGAATTTCGGAAGCTTAACCTTCACATTGTACCTCAAGGTTTTCTCTCCACCTTGGTGGCAAAACCTACCCTTACGGATCAAATCATCAAAGCACAGAAGGTAGATCCGGGAATCTCCCGCATCAAGAGGAATATTCAGAAAGGAATTGCGAATTGTTTCTCCGTTAATGATCAAGGAGTCGTGTACTTCGGG
>NC_057798.1:142201676-142203128 GCF_018294505.1 Triticum aestivum | reverse complement strand
GGATACGCAGTCCGTTCGTCCGCCACACCCCCCTAACCTATCGAACCCGCAACTTTCCCCCTCCGGCTCCTCTGCCCGAAAACACGAAACACCGGGAATACTTTCCCGGATGATTCCCCCCTTAACCAGTACCACCTCATACCGCGTTAGAACACGTCTAGCTCTGCTTGTTGACCTGTTATGCACTTGCTTGCTATGTAGTTACTGTTTCTCCCCCCTCTTCTCTCCGGTAGCCCCCGTGACGATGCTGATGCCCCTGTGGACGACTACGTCACCGACGACCCATCTCTCTTGCCAGAGCAACCAGGCAAGCCCCCCCCTTGATCACCAGATATCGCCTATTCTACTCTATACTGCTTGCATTAGAGTAGTGTAGCATGTTACTGCTTTCGTTAATCCTATTCTGATGCATAGCCTGACATTGTCGCTACATCTGTTGATACATTACCTGCAATCCTATATGCTTAGTATAGGATGCTAGTTTATCATCATTGGCCCTACATTCTTGTCAGTCTGCCTTGCTATACTATCGGGCCGTGATCACTTGGGAGGTGATCACGGGTATATATTATACATACATACATACTATACAGATGGTGACTAAAGTCGGGTCAGCTCATTGAGTACCCGCAAGTGATTCTGACGAGGGGGCTGAAAGGACAGGTGGCTCCATCCCGGTAGAGGTGGGCCTGGGTTCCCGACGGCCCTCGACTGTTACTTTGTGGCGGAGCGACAGGGCCGGTTGAGACCACCTAGGAGACAGGTGGGCCTGGCCCTGTTCGGCGTTCGCGGATACTTAACACGCTTAACGAGATCTTGGTATTTGATCTGAGTCTGGCTACGAGCCTATACGCACTAACCATCTACGTGGGAGTAGTTATGGGTATCCCGACGTCGTGGTATCAGCCGAAGCACTTCAGACGTCAGCGACGGAGCGACGCGCGCCGAATTGGACTGGAACGCCACTAGGCTAGGTCTGCTTTCGGCCGCGTACGCAACGTGCAGGTGTGCTATGGGCGATGGGCCCAGACCCCTGTGCGCTTAGGTTTAGACCGGCGTGCTGGCCTCTCTGTTGAGCCTAGGTGGGGCTGCGACGTGTTGATCTTCCGAGGCCGGGCATGACCTAGGAAAGTGTGTCCGGCCAAATGGGATCGAGCGTGTTGGGCTATGTGGTGCACCCCTGCAGGGAAGTTAATCTATTCGAATAGCCGTGATCTTCGGTAACAGGACGACTTGGAGTTGTACCTTGACCTTATGACAACTAGAACCGGATACTTAATAAAACACACCCTTCCAAGTTCCACAGACAACCCGGTGATCGCTCTTCTACAGGGCGACGAGGAGAGGATCGCCGGGTAGGATTATGCTATGCGATGCGACTGGAGATGCTACTTGGAGATGCTACTTGAGGATGCTACTTGGAGGACTACAATCTACTCTCTTCTATATGCT
>NC_057798.1:142198760-142201666 GCF_018294505.1 Triticum aestivum | reverse complement strand
GAGCAACCAGGCAAGCCCCCCCCTTGATCACCAGATATCGCCTATTCTACTCTATACTGCTTGCATTAGAGTAGTGTAGCATGTTACTGCTTTCGTTAATCCTATTCTGATGCATAGCCTGACATTGTCGCTACATCTGTTGATACATTACCTGCAATCCTATATGCTTAGTATAGGATGCTAGTTTATCATCATTGGCCCTACATTCTTGTCAGTCTGCCTTGCTATACTATCGGGCCGTGATCACTTGGGAGGTGATCACGGGTATATATTATACATACATACATACTATACAGATGGTGACTAAAGTCGGGTCAGCTCATTGAGTACCCGCAAGTGATTCTGACGAGGGGGCTGAAAGGACAGGTGGCTCCATCCCGGTAGAGGTGGGCCTGGGTTCCCGACGGCCCTCGACTGTTACTTTGTGGCGGAGCGACAGGGCCGGTTGAGACCACCTAGGAGATAGGTGGGCCTGGCCCTGTTCGGCGTTCGCGGATACTTAACACGCTTAACGAGATCTTGGTATTTGATCTGAGTCTGGCTACGAGCCTATACGCACTAACCATCTACGTGGGAGTAGTTATGGGTATCCCGACGTCGTGGTATCAGCCGAAGCACTTCAGACGTCAGCGACGGAGCGGCGCGCGCCGAATTGGACTGGAACGCCACTAGGCTAGGTCTGCTTTCGGCCGCGTACGCAACGTGCAGGTGTACTATGGGCGATGGGCCCAGACCCCTGTGCGCTTAGGTTTAGACCGGCGTGCTGGCCTCTCTGTTGAGCCTAGGTGGGGCTGCGACGTGTTGATCTTCCGAGGCCGGGCATGACCCAGGAAAGTGTGTCCGGCCAAATGGGATCGAGCGTGTTGGGCTATGTGGTGCACCCCTGCAGGGAAGTTAATCTATTCGAATAGCCGTGATCTTCGGTAACAGGACGACTTGGAGTTGTACCTTGACCTTATGACAACTAGAACCGGATACTTAATAAAACACACCCTTCCAAGTTCCACAGACAACCCGGTGATCGCTCTTCTACAGGGCGACGAGGAGAGGATCGCCGGGTAGGATTATGCTATGCGATGCGACTGGAGATGCTACTTGGAGATGCTACTTGAGGATGCTACTTGGAGGACTACAATCTACTCTCTTCTATATGCTACAAGACGGAGGCTGCCAGAAGCGTAGTCTTCGACATGATTAGTTATCCCCCTCTTATTCTGGCATTCTGCAGTTCAGTCCACTGATATGGCCTCCTTACACATATACCCATGCATATGTAGTGTAGTTCCTTGCTTGCGAGTACTATGGATGAGTACTCACGGTTGCTTTCTCCCCCCTTTTTCCCCTTTTCCTTTCTTTCTGGTTGTCGCAACCAGATGCTGGAGTCCAGGAGCCAGACGCCACCGTCGACGACGACTACTACCCCGGAGGTGCCTACTACTACGTGCAGCCCGCTGACGACGACCTGGAGTAGTTTAGGAGGATCCCAGACAGGAGGCCTGCGCCTCTTTCGATCTGTATCCCAGTTTGTGCTAGCCTTCTTAAGGCAAACTTGTTTAACTTATGTCTGTACTCAGATATTGTTGCTTCCGCTGACTCGTCTATGATCGAGCACTTGTATTCGAGCCCTCGAGGCCCCTGGCTTGTATTATGATGCTTGTATGACTTATTTTATTTGTAGAGTTGTGTTGTGATATCTTCCCGTGAGTCCCTGATCTTGATCGTACACATTTGCGTGCATGATTAGTGTACGATTGAATCGGGGGCGTCACAAGTTGGTATCAGAGCCGACTGCCTGTAGGAATCCCCCTTCCAACTCCTTGGCCGAAGTCGAGTCTAGACTTTACAAAACTTTTACTAACATGGCTGTGCGGCCCATGGGCCCACGTCGCCATTGGGTGGTATTAGGATCTTTTACTCCTCGACCTTTACTCTGGGATTCTGAACTCTCTTCTATTCGGGTTAAACGATTTTGCTAAAAACAAAACTAACTTTAGGTTCTCGCAAGTACTTTCTCCCGGAGAGCCACTTGTTACCGACAACCGCCTGCTGCACCAGAAGATTTCGAGATACTCTACGATGTGCTCTGGAGACTATGTGCCATCGCTTTTTGCAATTCACTTCCATCGATAAATCCCTCTGGATAACTACTTACACCTATCGTTCATATTGTCATCCCCCGTTGCTTTTGTTATTACAAAATGTCCTGAAATACTCTTCGGTATTCCGAGAATTCTTTACGCTTACTGCCCTGCAGTTCCTTGCTGCATGAATACCCCTACGGATAATTACTCGCGCTTGCCGAGTATCCGCTCATCCCCAGTTGTTCTTGTGTTTCACAAAAGTCTTCAAAATAATATTCGATCTTCCGAAAATCCTCTGGAGCCTTTGGCTCTTGAAATTCTTGCTTGCTTGCATTATGGTTAATCCCATAAGTCTCGTAGTCTTATTGACATTCCTTGTCATTATCATTTTGGGTCTATTGACTCAATATGTTTGCGAATACACGCAATCATCATTGATCCTTATAAATTACTTTTCCGGCTGAGCTGCCATTCTTTTAACTGGAATTGGTTCTCGACCAATCGAATTGTCTTTGATTGTACCCTAAGGCTATTCAACTTATCCACCCCTAATCAGAGCATTGCTTCTGATCCCTTGATTTGGGAATCATAATTCCTTTGCATTTGACAATTGAGTTAGTCAATTGTTTCTATAATCTGATCTCCTTGCATTCTTCTTCCCCTAGTTGAGTACCGATACTCGTATCAGATCCTTTGTGGACCATCAAGTCCTTTGTTGGATTGTTATCCGACAGTGTCCTTCACATTTGATCACTTTATGAGTCCTTCCCCTGATACATAATGCCTTTGTTAAGTTGTATCCTCTGCTTGGCCAACCATGCTCTG
>NC_057798.1:142187628-142198750 GCF_018294505.1 Triticum aestivum | reverse complement strand
GCGCTTAGGTTTAGACCGGCGTGCTGGCCTCTCTGTTGAGCCTAGGTGGGGCTGCGACGTGTTGATCTTCCGAGGCCGGGCATGACCTAGGAAAGTGTGTCCGGCCAAATGGGATCGAGCGTGTTGGGCTATGTGGTGCACCCCTGCAGGGAAGTTAATCTATTCGAATAGCCGTGATCTTCGGTAACAGGACGACTTGGAGTTGTACCTTGACCTTATGACAACTAGAACCGGATACTTAATAAAACACACCCTTCCAAGTTCCACAGACAACCCGGTGATCGCTCTTCTACAGGGCGACGAGGAGAGGATCGCCGGGTAGGATTATGCTATGCGATGCGACTGGAGATGCTACTTGGAGATGCTACTTGAGGATGCTACTTGGAGGACTACAATCTACTCTCTTCTATATGCTGCAAGACGGAGGCTGCCAGAAGCGTAGTCTTCGACATGATTAGTTATCCCCCTCTTATTCTGGCATTCTGCAGTTCAGTCCACTGATATGGCCTCCTTACACATATACCCATGCATATGTAGTGTAGTTCCTTGCTTGCGAGTACTATGGATGAGTACTCACGGTTGCTTTCTCCCCCCCTTTTCCCCTTTTCCTTTCTTTCTGGTTGTCGCAACCAGATGCTGGAGTCCAGGAGCCAGACGCCACCGTCGACGACGACTACTACCCCGGAGGTGCCTACTACTACGTGCAGCCCGCTGACGACGACCTGGAGTAGCTTAGGAGGATCCCAGGCATGAGGCCTGCGCCTCTTTCGATCTGTATCCCAGTTTGTGCTAGCCTTCTTAAGGCAAACTTGTTTAACTTATGTCTGTACTCAGATATTGTTGCTTCCGCTGACTCGTCTATGATCGAGCACTTGTATTCGAGCCCTCGAGGCCCCTGGCTTGTATTATGATGCTTGTATGACTTATTTTATTTGTAGAGTTGTGTTGTGATATCTTCCCGTGAGTCCCTGATCTTGATCGTACACATTTGCGTGCATGATTAGTGTACGATTGAATCGGGGGCGTCACACTTGCCGATCATCGGGCAAGTCCACCAAAGTCCATGCTTTGTTCTGATACATGGATCCTATCTCGGATTTCATGGCTTCTAACCATTTGTTGGAATTTGGGCCCACCATCGCTTCTCCATAGCTCATAGATTCATTGTTGTCTAGCAACATGACCTTCAAGACAGGATTACAGTACCACTCTGAAGTAGTACGCATCCTTGTCACCCTACGAGGTACGGTAGTAACTTGATCCGAAACTTCATGATCACTATCATAAGCTTCTACATCAATTGGTGTAGGCGCCACAGGAACAACTTCCTGTGCCCTGCTACACACTAGTTGAAGTGGTGGTTCAATAACCTCATCAAGTCTCCACCATTCTCCCACTCAATTCTTTCGAGAGAAACTTTTCCTCGAGAAAGGACCCGTTTCTAGAAACAATTACTTTTGCTTCCGAATCTGAGATAGGAGGTATACCCAACTGTTTTGGGTGTCCTATGAAGATGCATTTTTATCCGCTTTGGGTTCAAGCTCATCAACCTGAAACTTTTTCACATAAGCGTCGCAGATCCAAACTTTTAAGAAACGACAACTTAGGTTTCTCCGAACCATAGTTCAAACGTTGTCGTCTCAACGGAATTACGTGGTGCCCTATTAAAGTGAGTGCGGTTGTCTCTAATGCCTAACCCATGAACGATAGTGATAATTCGATAAGAGACATCATGGTACGCACCATATCCAATAGGGTGCAACTATGATGTTCGGACACACCATCACACTATGGTGTTCCAGGCGATATTAATTGTGAAACAATTTCCACAATGTCTTAATTGCATGCCAAAGCTCGTAACTCAGATACTCATCTCTATGATCATATCATAGACATTTTATCCTCTTGTCACGATGATCTTCAACTTCACTCTGAAGTTATTTGAACCATTCAATAATTCAGACTTGTGTTTCATCAAGTAAATATACTTAGTATCTACTCAAATCATCCGTGAAGTAAGAACATAACGATATTCATTGCGTGCCTTAGCACTTTTTGGACTCCACACATCAAAATGTATTACTTCCAATAAGTTGCTATCTTGTTCCATCTTACTGAAAACGAGGCTTTTCAGTCATCTTGCCCATGTGGTATGATTTGCATATCTCAAGTGATTCAAAATCAAGTGAGTCTAAACAATCCATCTGCATGGAGTTTCTTCATGCATATACACCAATAGACATGGTTCGCATGTCTCAAACTTTTCAAAAACGAGTGAGTCCAAAGATCCATCAACATGGAGCTTCTTCATGCGTTTTATACCAATATGACTTACATGGCAGTGTCACAAGTAAGTGGTACTATCATTACTATCTTATATCTTTTGGCATGAAAATGTGTAGCACTACGATCGAGATTCAATAAACCATTCCTATTAGGTGCAATACCATTGAAGGTATTATTCAAATAAACAGAGTAACCATTATTCTCCTTAAATGAATAACCGTATTGCGATAGACATAATCCAATCATGTCTATGCTCAACGCAAACACCAAATGACAATTATTCAGGTTTAATACTAATCTTGGTGGTAGAGGGAGCGTGCGATGTTTGATCACATCAAACTTGGAAACACTTCCAACACATATCGTCAGCTCACCTTTAGCTAGTCTCCGTTTATTCCGTAGCTTTTATTTCGAGTTACTAACACTTAGCAACCGAACCGGTATCTAATACCCTGGTGCTACTAGGAGTACTAGTAAATTACACATTAACATAATGTATATCCAATATACTTCTATCGACCTTGTCAGCCTTCTCATCTACCAAGTATCTAGGGTGATTCTGCTCCAGTGGTTGTTCCCCTTATTACAGAAGCACTTAGTCTCGGGTTTGGGTTAAACCTTGGGTTTCTTCACTAGAGCAGCAGCTGATTTGCCGTTTCATGAAGTATCCCTTCTTGCCCTTGCCCTTCTTGAAACTAGTGGTTTCACCAACCATCAACAATTGATGCTCCTTCTTGATTCCTACTTTCACGGTGTCAAACATCGTGAATACCTCAAGGATCATCATAACTATCCCTGATATATTATAGTTCATCACGAAGCTCTAGCAGCTTGGTGGCAATGACTTTGGAGAAACATCACTATCTCATCTGGAAGATCAACTCCCACTCGATTCAAGTGATTGTTGCACTCAGACAATCTGAGCACAAGCTCAACGATTGAGCTTTTCTCCCTTAGTTTGCAAGCTAAGAAAATCGTCGGAGGTCTCATACCTCTTGACGTGGGCACGAGCCTGAAATCCCAATTTCAGCCCTCGAAACATCTCATATGTTCCGCGATGTTTCGAAAACGTCTTTGGTGCCTCAACTCTAAACCGTTTAACTGAACTATCACGTAGTTATCAAAACGTGTATGTCCGATGTTCACAACATCCACAAACGACGTTTGGGGTTTAGCACACTGAGCGGTGCATTAAGGACATAAGCTTTCTACTGTCCGCATAATCGCTACTGTCAACTTTCAACTAAATTTTCTCTAGGAACATATCTAAATAGTAGAACTAAAGCGCGAGCCTACGACATAATTTGCAAAGATCTTTTGACTATGTTCAGGATAATTAAGTTCATCTTATGAACTCCCACTCAGATAGACATCCCTCTAGTCATCTAAGTGATTACATGATCCGGGTCAACTAGGCCGTGTCCGATCATCACGTGAGACGGACTAGTCATCATCGGTGAACATCTTCATGTTGATCGTATCCGCCATACGACTCATGCTCGACCTTTCGGTCTCTTTGTGTTCCGAGGCCATGTTTGTACATGCTAGGCTCGTCAAGTCAACCTAAGTGTTTCGCGTGTGTAAATCTGGCTTACACCCGTTGTATGTGAACGTAAGAATCTATCACACCCGATCATCACGTGGTGCTTCGAAACGACGAACTTTCGCAACGGTGCACAGTTAGGGGGAACACTTTCTTGAAATTTTAATGAGGGATCATCTTATTTACTACCATCGTTCTAAGCAAATAAGATGCATAAACATGATAAACATCACATGCAATCAAATAGTGACATGATATGGCCAATATCATTTTGCTCCTTTTGATCTCCATCTTCGGGGCTCCATGATCATCATCGTCACCGGCATGACACCATGATCTCCATCATCATGATCTCCATCATCGTGTCTCCATGAAGTTGTCTCGCCAACTTATTACTTCTACTACTATGGCTACCGGCTAGCAATAAAGTAAAGTAATTACATGGTGTTGTTCAATGACACGCAGGTCATACAATAAATTAAGACAACTCCTATGGCTCCTGCCGGTTGTCATACTCATCGACATGCAAGTCATGATTCCTATTACAAGAACATGATCAATCTCATACATCACATATCATTCATCACATTCTTCTTGGCCATATCACATCACATAGCATACCCTGCAAAAACAAGTTAGACGTCCTCTAATTGTTGTTTGCATGTTTTACGTGGCTGCTATGGGTTTCTAGCAAGAACGTTTCTTACCTACGCAAAACCACAACGTGATATGCCAATTGCTATTTACCCTTCATAAGGACCCTTTTCATCGAATCCGTTCCGACTAAAGTGGGAGAGAATGGCACCCGCTAGCCACCTTATGCACCAAGTGCATGTCAGTCGGTGGAACCTGTCTCACGTAAGAGTACGTGTAAGGTCGGTCCGGGCCGCTTCATCCCACAATACCGTCGAAACAAGATTGGACTAGTAACGGTAAGCATATTGAACAAAATCAACGCCCACAACTACTTTGTGTTCTACTCGTGCAAAGAATCTACGCAATAGACCTAGCTCATGATGCCACTGTTGGGGAACGTAGCAGAAATTCAAAATTTTCCTACGTGTCACCAAGATCTATCTATGGAGAAACCAGCAACGAGGGGAAGGAGAGTGCATCTACATACCCTTGTAGATCGCTAAGCGGAAGCGTTCAAGAGAACGGGGTTGAAGGAGTCGTACTCGTCGTGATCCAAATCACCGGAGGTCCTAGTGCCGAACGGACGGCACCTCCGCGTTCAACACACGTACAGCCCGGTGACGTCTCCCATGCCTTGATCCAGCAAGGAGAGAGGGAGAGGTTGAGGAAGACTCCATCCAGCAGCAGCACAACGGCGTGGTGGTGATGGAGGAGCGTGGCAATCCTGCAGGGCTTCGCCAAGCACCGCGGAAGAGGAGGAGGGAGAGAGGTAGGGCTGCGCCAGGGAGAGGTGAAACTCGTGTGTTGGCAGCCCCAAAACCCTCAAGTATATATAGGGCAGAGGGAGGGGGTGCGCCCCCTCTAGGGTTTCCACCCCAAGGGGTGCGGCCGCCCCCAATCCCATCTAAGGGTGGCGGCCAAGGGGGGAGAGGGGGGAAACTTGCCCCCCAAGTTAGGTGGAAGCACCCCCTCCCCAAACCCTAGGCGCCTTGGGCCCTTGTGGGGGGCGCACCAGCCCACCTGGGGCTGGTCCCCTCCCACACTTGGCCCATGCAGCCCTTTGGGGCCGGTGGCCCCACTTGGTGGACCCCCGGGACCCTCCCGGTGGTCCCGGTACATTACCGATAAAACCCGAATCATTTTCGGTGACCAAAACATGACTTCCCATATATAAATCTTTACCTCCGGACCATTCCGGAACTCCTCGTGACGTCCGGGATCTCATCCGGGACTCCGAACAACATTCGGTAACCACATACAAACTTCCTTTATAACCCTAGCGTCATCGAACCTTAAGTGTGTAGACCCTAGGGTTCGGGAACCATGCAGACATGACCGAGACGTTCTCCGATCAATAACCAACAGCGGGATCTGGATACCCATGTTGGCTCCCACATGTTCCACGATGATCTCATCGGATGAACCACGATGTCAAGGACTCAATCAATCCCGTATACAATTCCCTTTGTCTAACGGTATTGTACTTGCCCGAGATTCGATCGTCGGTATACCGATACCTTGTTCAATCTCGTTACCGGCAAGTCTCTTTACTCGTTTCGTAACACATCATCCCGTGATCAACCCCTTGGTCACATTGTGCACATTATGATGATGTCCTACGGAGTGGGCCCAGAGATACCTCTCCGTTTACACGGAGTGACAAATCCCAGTCTCGATTCGTGCCAACCCAACAAACACTTTCGGAGATACCTGTAGTGCACCTTTATAGCCACCCAGTTACGTTGTGACGTTTGGTACACCCAAATCATTCCTACGGTATCCGGGAGTTGCACAATCTCATGGTCTAAGGAAAAGATACTTGACATTAGAAAAGGTTTGGCATACGAACTACGATCTTTGTGCTAGGCTTAGGATTGGATCTTGTCCATCACATCATTCTCCTAATGATGTGATCCCGTTATCACGACATCCAATGTCCATGGTCAGGAAACCGTAACCATCTGTTGATCAACGAGCTAGTTAACTAGAGGCTTACTAGGGACATGGTGTTGTCTATGTACCCACACATGTATCTGAGTTTCCTATCAATACAATTATAGCATGGATAATAAACGATTATCATGAATAAGGAAATATAATAATAACTAATTGCCTCTAGGGCATATTTCCAACATATGTGTATCACTATGGTCGATATTCAATAAACCATTCACCTTGGGTGTATGACCATAGAAGGTTTTATTCATGTAAACAGAATAACAATTATTCTTTGACTTAAATGAATAACCGTATTGCAATAAACATGATCCAATCATATTATGCTCAACGCAAACACCAAATAACATTTATTTTAGGTTCAACACTAATCCCGAAGGTAAAGGGAGCGTGTGATGGTGAGCTTATCAACCTTGGAATCACTTCCAACACACATCGTCACCTTGCCCTTAACTAGTCTTTGTTCATTTTGTAACTCATGTTTCGAGTTACTAATCATAGCAACTGAACCAGTATCAAATACCTGGGGCTACTATGAACACTAGTAAAGTACACATCAATAACATGTATATCATATATACTTTTGTTCACTTTGCCATCCTTCTTATCCGCCAAGTATTTTGGGCAGTTCTGCTTCTAGTGACCATTTTCTTTGCAGTAGAAGCACTCAGTTTCAGGCTTGGGTCTAGCTTTGGGCTTCTTCATGGGATTTGCAACTTGCTTGCCATTCTTCTTGAAGTTCCCTTTCTTTCCCTTGCCCTTTTACTTGAAACTAGTGGTCTTGTCAACCATCAACATTTGATGCTTTTCTTGATTTCTACCTTCGTTGGTTTCAGCATCATGAAGATCTCGGGAATCGTTTTCATCATCCCTTGCATATTATAGTTCATCACGAAGTTCCAGTAACTTGGTGATAGTGATTAGAGAACTCTGTCAATCACTATTTTATCTGGAAGATTAACTCCCATTTGATTCAAGCGATTGTATTACTCAGACAATCTGAGCACATGCTCACTGGTTGTGCTATTCTCCTCCATCTTGTAGGCAAAGTACTTGTCAGAGGTCTCATACCTCTCGACTCGGGCATGAGTCTGAAATACCAATTTCAGCTCTTGGAACATCTTATATGTTCTTTGTCGTTCAAAACATTTTTGAAGTCCCGGTTCTAAGCCGTAAAGCATGATGCACTAAACTATCAAGTAGTCATCATACCGAGCTTGTCAAGCGTTCATAATGTCTGCATCTGCTCCTGCAATAGGTCTGTCACCTAGCGGTGCATCAAGAACATAATTCTTCTATGCAGCAATGATGATAATCCTCAGATTATGGACCTAGTCCGCATCATTGCTACTATCAACTTTCAACTTAGTTTTCTCTAGGAACATATCATAAATAAATAAAACGGGGAGCTACATCGTGAACTATTGATCTACAACATAATTATGTAAATACTATCAGGACTAAGTTCATGATAAATTAAAGTTCAATTAATCATATTACTTAAGAACTCCCACTTAGATAGACATCCCTCTAATCATCTAAGTGATCACGTGATCCATATCAACTAAACCATGTCCGATCATCATGTGAGATGGAGTAGTTTTTAATGGTGAACATCACTATGTTGATCATATCTACTATATGATTCACAGTCGACCTTTAGGTCTCAGTGTTCCGAGGCCATATCTGCATATGGTAGGCTCGTCAAGTCTAACCCGAGTATTCTGCATGTGCAAAATTGGCTTGCACCCATTGTATGTGAACGTAGAGCTTATCACACCGATCATCACATGGTGTCTCAGCACGAAGAACTGTCGCAACGGTGCATACTCAAGGAGAACACTTATACCTTGAAATTTTAGTAAGTGATCATCTCAGAATGCTACCGTCGTACTAAGCAAAATAAGATGCATAAAGGATAAACATCACATACAATCAAAATATGTGACATGATATGGCCATCATCATTTTGTGCTCATTGTCCTGGGATCTTGAGACTTATACTCGAGCAAGTTATACACTTGATGGAGTATAATTCTCGATATGCAGATTGCTTCAACAGATTCGGGATGATAGATGCACTATCAAGGGTAGAACAGACACCATCAAAGGCTGAAAACTACAGGCTCTTCTTGGGAGATGCAGGATTCATGGAGTATGACACGCTTCTCTCCGATCTTGTGGCCAGGGCAACAGAACTTATGGGCTGTGACTCACTACGAGGCACTAATAGATGGTAGTAGGACTTCTACTTTGCCTTTCTACAATGAATGAAGAATTGTTGCAGTGAGAATAAAGGATAATCATATTGTCTATCACTAATAGTTTAAATGATTATCTACTTCTATTTGTCTTCAAATGTATGCGAAACAATGTTGTGGATGATTTAGGTGATTAGTACTCCAACTGGTTTTAGGAAATCGCTGTTTGGCATAAATATTTCATGTAAATTCTCATAAGGTCGGTAGCGATACAAAACAACAAACGTTTGCGCTCAAGACAATGGTCATATTTTAAAAGAAAGTAAACTGGTCATCACAGTTGAAGAGAAGAAGATTTCATCATGTTACAGTACAGATACCACATGGCGTCTTCCTACTGATAGGTTTGCTTCGCATGGACAGGCATGGGTATGTTGCAAGAAAGTCTAGTGCAAAATCTTCGTAAGAACCCAAGACCGGTCTCAGATGACTTGTATTTGCTTTTATGTGGTCAGACCTTCCATTAGCAGCTGTCACAGATCAAATGAGTCATTTATATTTGCATCACACTCCTAGTTGTGTGTCACTGTAATTTCATCGACCGATGCTGGAAAGGGTGGGTGAGGACTGCGGCGCAGGGGATAGAACTAGGTGACTTAATCAGATTCCGTCCATGAAGATCTAACATCATTTCTGAATAGTCTGACCAGGCTCTGAGGCAAGATAAGATGCGTGGAGAAGCTGATCGATGCACTGAATTCAGAAAAGAAACAAAGTGCTTGTAATCCAGGACTGACAGGGCAGATAACTGACCACAAGACAAGATGTCCATGATGCAGTTGAATCCTCACTGTGAACTATCCGGTGATTGCCAGATGACAGGAGCACGCCAAAGGTAGAAACAATGGCAAGCTTACGGGGTTTCCACGAGCAAGCAGGGATCAAAGTAATACTGTAGCATTACCTCTCTCTCGGGAGCAGCAGAAGTTGCAGAACATCTACAGTTGATGGATGGGAACTGAACTTGAAATCATAAAGCATGCTCATCCAGCTCCTCCTCCTCCACCACCGTTCGACCTCACCGCCCCCTCGCCAACAGCAGTCCGGTGGCGGAGCTCATGCAGCGGGTGGCGGCGCAGCCCACGGAGGCCACAGA
This sequence comes from Triticum aestivum, assembly GCF_018294505.1. NCBI lineage: Eukaryota > Viridiplantae > Streptophyta > Magnoliopsida > Poales > Poaceae > Triticum > Triticum aestivum. The sequence continues at coordinate 142,188,972 of NC_057798.1, read as the reverse complement.
CGACGCCTCCCCCCTCTGACCCCACACGCCCGTGGCAGGAGCAGTGCAGCGACGGCTAGTACCACCCGAGCAAGGCGGTGGCTCGGATTCCCTGCAGCGCGGCGCGCTTGGTACGGCGACGGCGACCTCCGGTGCATCTTCCCGCTGCGGTGGCAGAGCGGCGGGGATACGGTGCGGCAGCGAATGGGCGGGCGGGTACGGCGACGGGCTGGGTTCGCCACATGGCCCATGAGCTTTTGTGTTATCACAAAGAAACAACACGGGAGCAACTAATCATGCCTCAATGTCTCAAAAAAAAAACTAATCATGTCTTAAAAAAGCTAATCAAGGGGTTGTCCTAAAAAAATAATCAAGGGGCACCCCTTGGGGATCCGTAAAGCGTCATTTTGATGGGCTGAGAGCGTCAACTGGCGCGCTCTTAGCCCCGGGCATGTATCGCATGCCGGCGCTCCTTTAAAAAAAATTAGGTGTTTTCTGATTTTAGATGGATTTTTTCTTGGTTTTCCGGTTTTGGAGTTTCCGTCAGGTTTTTTCAACATTTTGAACGAAAAAAGAAAAAAAAATTAAGCGAAAGATGCATTTTTTATTCCACATAAGGCATAGATTTGCTTCCACGAGCCTCTCAAAAAAGGAAAAAATGTCTTTTCCTTTTGCCTCCACGGGAGGTACATATTTTCTTTTTATGGAGGTACAGATTTTCTTTCGCAAGAGACACAACTGTGCCTTTCAAAAACGGAAAAAAAAAGTGTGCTTCCGACACATTTTTTCTTCATGTTTTTTTTGTAAAAAAAAAGTTTGTCGAAACCTATTAATATGGATCTAGTTTCGAAGATCTCGACACGAGAAACCCAACGATGAAAATGTTTTTGATTTAGATGTGCGATTTAGGAGATAATTTTTTTTAAATAAACAAATCAACAAAAAGAGGAAAACATTTGGGTTGCGACAGTTGGGAACGACCTTTGCAAGGATACCCCTTAACTAGTGATTTTGAAACAAGATATACCCTTAACTAATTGAAAGGACATGGATATCGCCAAGAAGAGGGCGCAAGGCACTTTAAAACAATTACAGTGTAGGTTTACACAAATACGGAATAAAAGTAGACTTTAATTTGTCAAGCACAAAACCTAAATATACTAAGATAAACAACAATATGATATAGGGCTGGACTATTCTGTTACCCATAACAGAATATTATTTTGTTACCCCCGTCCCTATATAGAGCACGACGCCACGATTTAAATAAAACATAGAAAAGTCCTGTCAAGACACAAAACACCCCGTCCCAACCCCTGCAGCCCGTTCGTCCCACTCCTCTCCATCACCCAGCGTGCCCCATGC
>NC_057798.1:140964688-140979103 GCF_018294505.1 Triticum aestivum | reverse complement strand
AAAAGACATACTAAACGGACTCCAAAAATCCCGAAATAAATTTTCCCCGGCTTCTAAAATCAAGCCGGACTAGATCAACATTTATTTGGGGCCTAAATGCAATTTTGAAAAACGCGCATTTTTCCTAAATTCAAATAAAAGCGAAAAAACTCCAAAATAAAATCTTATTTGATTTTTTATTAAATCTTCATTGTTTCTATATTTTGGGAAAGTCATTTTATTCCCTCTCTGAATTTTTTGTAGTAGAAATAATTGAAGATAAAATAAATAAATTAATGATCCTATTTTCAAAATTTGAGAAGTACTCAAATAAGAAAATGACGAAATCCCCAACTCTCTCCGTGGGTCCTTGAGTTGCATAGAATTTCTAGGATCGAGACAATAATGCAACAAAATATGATATGTAATGATGATCTATGTATAACATTCCAAATTGAAAATTTGGGATGTTACATACAAGTGCAATATGGATGGTAGATATAGGTTTTTGTAATCTGAAAATATAAAAACAGCAAGGTAACTAATGATAAAAGTGAGCACAAACGGTATTGCAATGGTAGGAAACAAGGCCTAGGGTTCATACTTTCACTAGTGCAAGTTCTCTCAACAATAATAACATAACTGGATCATATAACTATCCCTCAACATGCAACAAAGAGTTACCCCAAAGCCACTAATAGCGGAGAACAAACGAAGAGATTATGGTAGGGTACGAAACCACCTCAAAGTTATCCTTTCTGATCGATCTATTCAAGAGTCCGTAGTAAAATAACACGAAACTATTCTTTCCATTCGATCTATCATAGAGTTCGTACTAGAAATAACACCTTAAGACACAAATCAACCAAAACTCTAATGTCACCTAGATACTCCATTGTCACCTCAAGTATCCATGGGCATGATTATACGATATGCATCACACAATCTTAGATTCATCTATTCAACCAACACAAAGTACTTCAAAGAGTGCCCCAAAGTTTCTACCGGAGAGTCAAGACGAAAACGTGTGCCAACTCCTATGCATAGGTTCATGGGAGGAACCCGCAAGTTGATCACCAAAACATACAACAAGTGGATCACGTGATATCCCATTGTCACCACAGATAAGCACGGCAAGACATACATCAAGTGTTCTCAAATCCTTAAAGACTCAATCCGATAAGATAAATTCAAAGGGAAAACTCAATCTATTACAAGAGAGTAGAGGGGGGGAAACATCATAAGATCCAACTATAATAGCAAAGCTCGTGATACATCAAGATCATATCACCTCAAGAACATGAGAGAGATAGAGAGATCAAACACATAGCTACTGGTACATACCCCCAGCCCCGAGGGTGAACTACTCCCTCCTCGTCATGGGGAACGCCGGGATGATGAAGATGGCCATCGGTGAGGGATTCCCCCTCCGGCAGGGTGCCGAAACGGGCTCCCGAGAGGTTTTTGGTGGCTACAGAGGCTTGCGGCGGCGGAACTCCCGATCTATTGTTCGCTTCGATGTTTTTAGGGTATATGGGAATATATAGGCGAAAGAAGTCGGTCGGGGAAGTCTCGAGGGGCCCACAAGACAAGCGGGCGCGCCTAGTAGGGGGGGCCCCACCCTCGTGGCCACCTTGAAGCTTCCTTGACTTCAACTCCAAGTCTCCTGGATCGCTTCTGTTCCAAAAATAACGGTCCCGAAGGTTTCATTCCGTTTGGACTCCGTTTGATATTCCTTTTCTTCGAAACACTGAAATAGGCAAGAAACAACAATATGGGTTGGGCCTCTGGTTAATAGGTTAGTCCCAAAAATAATATAAAAGTGTATAATAAAGGCCATAAACATCCAAAATAGATAATAATATAGCATGAATGCTTCATAAATTATAGATACGTTGGAGACGTATTAGTGCCCCCATCTCTCTCAGGCGCACGCACCCTCACGAGTCACGACTCTCCCGAGTCCTCTCGCAGACTCGCACGCTGCACCCACCGTCTATCTGCAGGTAGACGTCACGCACATATGTGCTCTTCACACCCTACCCTCAGAACTTCTAAAAAACAAAAGACGTCGCGCACATTTTATTTTAGCTCACATGCCACACACTTATACTATTACTCTTGCAGCGAACGTTCTTTGGGCATAGTATATTGTACTCTCACGAAGAGAAGCGGTGCATGCACGCACTGGTTCTCTCACACCCACTCAGGGATACACGTAGGAGCGCAGTTTTTGAAGTTGGTACAACAAAATCACTCCAGTATATATATAAGCAGGAGCCTTAGCGCTTGCTTTACTAGGGTTCCTCTCGTTCACTCTCTCATGCTCTCCAGATATAAGCAAGACATAGGTGGCCACACTCTCTCTCGGCTCACGGCTGGTCACAAATCTGGCCAGACAACCTCGACCGGGGCAGGGGTGTAGGTGCATCGTTCACGCTGTTGTCGGCGGCGAGGGAGGAGACCAACGGCTGCCTGCGCGTCCCTATCGGCGGTCGTGCCGTTCTCTCCGAGAGAGTGCTGGCTCGAGAGGGCTTCCGACCCCTTCTTCCTCCATGCGGTATTGTGGCCAAGACGCGGCCTCCCGACTCCGTCTTTGCCACATGCCGACGACCCTCAGGTATATATTCCTTCGAAACGGAACACCTGCCTTGCTCTACTGCCCGAGCTCCCTTTGTGTGGATCTTTTTCTACTTATGTCCGTTGTTCCAAAGCCACCTAGACTTTTACTATTATTAGAGGTAAAGCTAGTTCATACAGTCGACTCTAAGAGTGGGTTCAAACAGGGAAGAAAGTGGGAAAGCTGTAGCATGAATCTAGTACTTGGTTCTAAGAGGAAACGGGGGAAAGTAGTAGATACTGGCTACCCAACCAGTCTCTTGGTTGAAAATACGAAGAAAGCATGGTGGATGGCGAAGGGTGGGGGGGAAGTGGACCTATCTCTTGGTTGAAAAAGGAAAGAAAGTGACGGGTGTTGGGGGACAACACAAATGAGAATGAGCAGGTCTAGATTTCCTGTGCTCACATAGGAAAATGTCGTCGAGGAGATAGACAATGGGACAAATGCAGACATGTTGATGATACGTCTCCATCGTATCTACTTTTCCAAACACTTTTGCCCTTGTTTTGGACTCTAACTTGTATGATTTGAATGGAACTAACCCGGACTGACGCTGTTTTCAGCAGAATTGCCATGATGTTGTTTTATGTGCAGAAAACAAAAGTTCTTGGAATGACCTGAAACTCCATGGAATATCTTAGAATAAATAATAAAAAATCCTCGCCAAAGATGAAGACCAGGGGGGCCACACCCTGTCCATGAGGGTGGGGGGCGCACCCCCCCCTCCTGGGCATGCCCCCCTACCTCGTGGGCCCCCCTGGAAACCCTCCGAAGTCAACTCCAACTCCATATATTGGCTTTCGGGGAGAAAAAAACCAGAGAGAAGAAATCATCGCGTTTTACAATACGGAGCCGCCGCCAAGCCCTAATCTCTCTCGGGAGGGCTGATCTGGAGTCCGTTCGGGGCTCCGGAGAGGAGGATTCGTCGCTGTCGTCATCATCAACCATCCTCCATCACCAATTTCATGATGCTCACCGCCGTGCGTGAGTAATTCCATCATAGGCTTGCTGGACGGTGATGGGTTCGATGAGATTTATCATGTAATCGAGTTAGCTTTGTTAGGGTTTGATCCCTAGTATCCACTATGTTCTGAGATTGATGTTGCTATGACTTTGCTATGCTTAATTCTTGTCACTAGGGCCCGAGTGCCATGATTTCAGATCTGAACCTATTATGTTTTCATGAATATATGTGAGTTCTTGATCCTATCTTGCAAGTCTATAGTCACCTACTATGTGTTATGATCCGGCAACCTCGAAGTGACAATAATCGGGACCACTCCCGGTGATGACCATAGTTTGAGGAGTTCATGTATTCACTATGTGCTAATGCTTTGTTCCGGTTCTCTATTAAAAGGAGGCCTTAATATCCCTTAGTTTCCAATAGGACCCCGCAGCCACGGGAGGGTAGGACAAAAGATATCATGCAAGTCCTTTTCCATAAGCACGTATGACTATATTCGGAATACATGCCTACATTACATTGATGAATTGGAGATAGTTCTGTTTCACCCTATGTTATGACTGTTACATGACGAACCGCATCCGGCATAATTATCCATCACTAATCCGGTGCCTACGAGTTTTCCATATACTGGTTCTCGCTTATTTACTTTTCTGTTGCTATTATTACAATCACTACAAAAATACCAAAAACATTACTTTTGCTGTCTTTACTTCTGTTACCGTTACCACCACTATCATATTACTTTGCTACTAAACACTTTGCTGCAGATACTAAGTTTCTAGGTGTGGTTGAATTGACAACTCAGCTGCTAATACTTGAGAATATTCTTTGGCTCCCCTTGTGTCGAATCAATAAATTTGGGTTGAATACTCTACCCTCGAAAACTGTTGCGATCCCCTATACTTGTGGGTTATCAGCTGCCTGAGTGTTTGCCGCTCTCGGCAGCCACATCTGCCTCACCACTTTATGCCCCTGCTGTCCCTGCGCCCATATCACTACCATTAATGTAAAATCACATGAAGCATTAAGTAATGCCACCTAATGTCACTATAAGTAATGGTCTAGTGCCATCGATAAATTGAAGCAATGTCACCACCATTTTATGAAGTGCTTCCGTCTTGCTTTCTTTCCCATGAATTGTGTTTCTGCAGTTACACTTAAATCTCACACTGCTAACATTGCTTCATCCCAGTGGAACTGCACAAATTTGATTGCACATTTACTAACCATGTGCTACTCTCATGACAGTAATACTAATGCTACTGTTCTGCATGTTAATCTAGTGGCATTGTTGATGTGATGTGATGCTACTTACTTAAGGACTCTTCATACTGTCAATCTAGTGCCAATTATAACACAATAGATGCTTCTGTTAATCATACGCCACTGCAAATATTTGTCACTGTTTAAATAACCGTATTTTGTATTTGCACAAACAAGGATGTTTGTCTCCATATCGTTTCGGGATGTCTGTCTCCATATCGTTTTTATCCGCGCAATCAAAAGCACACACCTCGGTTTTAGTAGAACTGTGCAAAATGAGATGGCTATCCCTCGTTGTCGTCGTCTAACCTCCAGTCTTCAAGGTATTCCTACATTGGTAGTAACTAAGGTAGAATGACCAACGCAATCTAAAAGAAGCTGATTCGTACGTTTTACTTCCTGATTGCAGTGCAGGGACGAGCGAAAACAACTGCATCCTAGTCCGGAATGCACTTTCTACCAGTTCATCCATGGACCAAGGACTAGCTAGCACGGTGCACGGCGGTTTTTTGGACAGGTGCACGGACAAGAGGCATTGTGGTATGCTTATTTCTTCAAATAGCGGTGCTTAAATTTAGTGGAATGCACAAGAATTTCACCTGGTCAGTACACTGCATGGTTCAGTTCAGCATTCCAGCTGAGACCATAATTATAATTGGTTATTCTAGAATGAGAGAACCTAACCCTGGATGGTGGCAACAAGAAAAAACCAGAGTGAACTCCAGGAAATTTAAGCCTGTCGGGAGGCCCTTTGCTCAGAGAATCCTTGCTTTATTTCCTGATTTGTAAACCTTCTCACAACTTTGTCTTTTGCTGTGAACTAGTATATGTTTGTTATGTTCTATGAATCATTGAGATGTATAAAATTGCTTAACTTATGCTTTTCAAGTTTTTTATGAAGACGAGTTTAATGTGAGTGTTCCACATGAGCGTTGGACTAGCGTGTGAATGTTTGGAATTTACATTGTGGCCTCAGTTAACTACATGAACCACTGCAACAAGATACATAGTTGCTTATATGTGAGACATCAGATTGTTGATTGTTAGCTGGTCGATAGCCTAGTGTTGAAGCGAGTTGAGCCAATGTGTCGTGTTTTGCACAACTGCTTACAAGTGGGGTAGCACCAACAGTGTTTACAAGTACTTATGTATACATCAGCGCACAGTTCTCGAACGAGTGCTCTATTTCATCAAAACACACACTGCTCGTATGATAAACCATGACAACTTATGTCTTATCATGCCATATTCATGAAAAAACTAGTGAGGACGTATCTGTTTTGGCAACAATTACGATGGTTCTCACATGATTCACGGGCACACAAAAGTAGCAGCAGTTCCCATAGACGGATTCAAACAGAGTACTAGCCCCAGAGGGGTCGATAACAGGCAAGGTTCGGATAATTAGACACAATCCAAACTACTATTAAACACTAGCTGGGGTAACTATTTCATGCCTCGATCTAATTTGGCCTGGACACAAGACGGACCTTGCCATGAACATCATCGAGGACGTGCCGCATCAGCTCAATCCTGTGAACCTTCATGAAGACAACCTTGTGGCCTTGCCACTGACAAACTTGTTTGTGGAGGCATGCCACGTCATCTTCCTGCGTAAGCTTGACAAGAATAGTATGCCTCACAAATGAAGGAGTAGCTTTGAACTTCTTGTGCTTCAGTACACCCTGGACAACACGCCTGACAACAGTGAGGCTGGAATACAAATCTTAATTGGTATAATCGCAAATGGCTTCCAGGATCCAACAGCCTAAGAACTCTGTTTTCCCAGTGCATATATTCAGGTCATCCGCCTCATAGCGAGTGACATGTACAACCACACAATCCTTGTCTGCATCAGGGCTCTAATTGAAACAGAAACAAATTCTGAATTACTTTTCAGTATAAGAAACACAAGTTATTCAAACCACTATGTATAACATGGCATCAAAGCTAATAAAATTTTGCATTATTAATCACCACATACTTAGATGAAAAACCACAATCGAGATCGGCAAAGAAGAAAATCACCTTGGGCAGCTCAGCAGGGGGGGGGACACATCCTCGAAGGGGGAAAACTGCTCCTGCAGTGCCACGGGGGTTGTAACCTCAAACGGGGCGTTGACCATCTCAGTAGTGGTCGTGAGCGTATCTGGGGTCGGCTCGGTGGCTGCCTCCATCTTCTTGCTCCAATATCGGCAGATCTTTGCCTGGTTCTCCTTGGTCCATCATGAAACTGACGAATACTAGGAGACCACTGAAAGGAAAACACAATCGCAATGACAATGAAACAAAAAAGAGAGTGAGGATCGGTTACTGCTTTGCAAAAGTTCTTTTTTTCTCTAAACGAAAATATACCAACATCACGGATCCGCTTACCTTCCCTTTGTTGGGAGAGAAGAACAGTGGCAGATGCGAGTGTTGCCTTTCTTGAAGATAGTGAGGGAGAAGGGGATTCAGCAAAGAGTGAAATGATGGTTGCTTCGTCCGTCAAACTTAGACTGCGGGGAGATGGGGTTTTGTGATACGACGGCTTGTTACTGCCGCGCTACGACCGGGGTGACTCTCCGCCTGCATACTGCATTCTAATTTGGTGGATGGCATTTGGGCCCGCGCGCTGCATGGCCCGCATGTCGATGAACAAAAGTATAACGGCATTCAGTAGAGGGAGACGTTTCAATGACCTAGGAGGAGCTAGAAGCGGTATAGTGTCTCCACTGTACTAGTAGTAATTGTTTTTCTGGGTAGCTGTAGAGTGTCTCCATTGTACTAGTAGTAATTGTTTCTCTGGGCCCAAGACAAAACAGCCATCCACACTAGTAAATAGTAAAATCAATTCAAAAGCCCATATATTTACTGAATGAGAGGCGCTACCCACACCCAGCACACCGCCCCCCAAAAAAACATGGGTGCTCTTCTTCCTCCTCGCTCCCACCCACCTCACGTCAGCTCGCTCTACTCGTACCCCCAAATTCCTCACCTCACTCCTACAGAAAACCCAGCTCCCCTTCTTCCTCACTACTACAGAAAACCCCCAGCTCCCCTTCTTCTTCACTCGCACTACAACTAGGCTCGTCATTCGTTACACTGCTCAAATCCGTGAGCGCGACGTGACGCCCTCGAGGAAAATGGAGTCGGATGACCCTAGAGCCAAGAAGATGAGGCTCCCACCAGCGGCGACGCCTGTTGTAGATCCCGCACCCGGCAGCGCGGGGAGAAGCAGCGACCCCGCCCCCACCGGATCCCAGGAACCCGTAGAATCTCGGGTGGACCGCATCAGCGATCTCCCGAATGCCGTCCTTGGGGAGATCATCTCGCTTCTCCGCACCAAGGATTGCTGCCGCACCCAGTCCTCTCAATTCGGTGGCACCCTCTATAGCGTGCCATGCCCCTTAATCTCGACTGTCGTCAGCTATCTCTCTTCAATGATTTTGAAATCCCCAGAGCCATCATCTCCTCCCACCAGGGCTCCATTCAAAGCCTCTGCATCCTGTCATGCTACCTGAGCAAGCATACCATGCCCTGCACGGTCGACGCCTGGCTGAAATCCCCTGAATTCACAGAACTACAGCTGCTTGAGTTCTACTATTCCCCTAGAAATCACATACCACATACCAAACGCCATGAACTTGTGCCCTCAGCACCGATGTCCATCTCACAGTTTTCCTCCTCTCTCCACACCGCCACCTTTGCGATGTGCTACCTACCAGACAATCTGGTACTAAACCTTCGACTCCCATTTCTCAAGAAACTTTCACTTGTGCGGGTTCATATATCGGAGGCCTCATTGCACAGCATCATCCACTCCAATTGCCCTGCCCTGGAGTGCTTGGTGATTGTTTTCACAATTAGAATCGGTTGTCTCCAAATAAAGTCGCCTAACCTTGTAAGTATTAGAATTTCTTTTGACGAAAGGCAGCTCATCATCCAACTTGCCCCTTCACTTCAAAGGTTGATCCTTGATTCTAGTTATTCACCGTTGCAAATAACCGTCCTCTCTACGCCTAAACTGGAGACCTTGGGTGTAATACATGATCTCTGTGCTCATTTCAATATGGTGTTTGGCTCCACAGTTCTTCAGGTACTTTATATTATCATCTACACTTGTACCATAAGCTGCATTTTAAATTTCTGCGCATAATTTATATATCATCTTGGAGTACACATTTTGTACTAATATTATGTTCTATGCTCAATAAAGAGTTTCTCCATGGATGGCCTATCAATGGTGATGGATTCTGTCAAGATCTTATCTATCCAAATGAATAGTTTTGACCTGAACAAGATTATTGGCTTGCTGCAACGCTTTTCATGTCTGGAGAAGTTGTATATAAAGGTGATAATATCACGCACATTGGAAGCCCGCATATAGTGTACTAGAATTAACCGTTCAACTGTTGCTATTTCGACACTCTTTTTTTAGACCTTAACTGTTTTCAATCTTCATGTCTATTTAGGCAACAGGACGGGGTAAGAAATTTATAACCAATCGGTGGTTTCGTAAGCATCGGGATTTTCTCACTTCTCATGAGATTCGATTGAAGACAATAACGCTAGAATGATATGTAGCCAACGTGCAAACACTAGATTTGTCACATTCTTCCTGCTGAATGCGAGGTTACTATTGTCCATCAGGCTTAAGTTTATCAGCAGCATGGTTTTGACGGATGGGTATGTCGAAGAGCAAAAAAAGGAGTTTCAGGTGGGCAAAAGAGCTTCTGAACGTGTCGGGCTTCTATTTACAACATATTGTGGTCATAATCCAGTAAATTTTACGACCCAGGATGTTCATTGTATGGACCTGACCGATCCATTTGACTGTGACTGCCGAAAACAATGCTGGAGTTAGATGTTGTTGCCCTTTTCAACCTGGTTTTTTTTGTAAACCTGATGAACAATTAACCCTCATGCTTTTGTATAGTTTGTAAGATGGAGTTAGATGTTCTTGCCCTTTTCAACTCGGCTGTGACTGTCATATTTTCTTTGAAACAAGGCAAATGGCTTGCCATTCATTTTATTTAGAGTGAAATATTGTAACAAATCCCAACCAAGGGAAATAACATCACTCTCGCCGGCTGCTTGAGCTCACTGTGCATTACAGAAGCCAAGTGATTAGCCCCCACCAGCACGCACAAACTTATTTCGAACTAGCACATCAAATGGGCTGTAAATTTTCATAGGAAAGGCTGCATGACCATGACAAATTTGGATTCTGACATTTGGGACCCGCGAGGAAATAGCCTATACAAGGTGGTGTCGACTTACTAGCCAGTCAACAAATGATTCTGCTTACCAGCCGTTGGATTGATACCCAACATCTGCCGTGTATCTTCTATCTCTTGTCTTCTTCTTCCTCCAGCCACCCAAACCAAACCACCCCTTCGGCTCCGCCTGCTCCCGCCTCCCATGGCTGGCTGCGCCTCCACCACCCTACCGTACGTACCCTTCAACGTTGGCCAGTCCCTCCCTCTATTCCCCCACATGTCCTGTTATTCTCCGGTGACGTCAGCCCCAAGACACACCCGCTCCCGAACCAGTCAACCCTCATACTCCCCTCCACCTGCGACTGGACCGGCGCATCTTCCACAGCTCCTGTTCGTTCCATCCGAGGCCTCACCGTCGTCCTCCGCCTTGCGGCCTTGGTTCGCTCTTCGTGTGCGGTGCGCCGCCCTCTTGCGTTGTCAACGCTGTTAACAACCGAGAGGAACAAGGAGATGACTGTACATGCAGAGGATGATAGTAGGGACCCACCAGCGTCATGGCAGTACGCAAGCAAGTGCCTCTATATTACAAGCCAAAAAATATGGTTCCTCCTAATGGTTGGACATCTGGGGCTCACGCCATTGTCAACGTAGTCAATAAACGAGAGAATTACACTACGAGCGGCTGACACCAGGGACCCAGTAGGTCGCATAGTTTTTTTAGGAACAAGCAGTTGTTAATTATACTAGTTTTAGCGACGGATCAGGGTAACAACGGGGCTGTGCGGGGGCTGTGGCTCGTCTAGCCAGGGTTTTATTTATGTTTACCAAATCATGAGCCCAGTTGTGTTTTTTTCTTGCTGAAAATGGCTAGCCTAGTTCTATTTTTTTAAAAGAAATATCCAAACAAGGCCTACTTGCTTTATCGGCCCTGCTGGGCTGCAAATCTTTCAAGACGAGGAGAGTTTCATTCGGTTTGCCCAGAAATGGGTTGTACATGGAATTAGTTTCAACTCTTTTTCATTACAAGATTTTAAATTCCATTGATTTTTATGCGTGGACAATTATTTGGATTTTATATTTATATAAATTATTTTTCAAAATAGTTTGAATGTGAATCGATATTTCTGTATTAAAAACAGTTGACCGCACTGAAATATGCAAAATTTCGTATACTTTTTAACCGTGGCCAAAATATGGGGTGTAATGCTAACAAAAAGAAGATGGGCTCCAAAAAAATTCTTAAGAATTAGCAAATGGGCTGTACATTATTAGAAATAATGGCAGATGGGTTGTATGTTGTTTTCCATAGATTTGAGGCTGACTTGTGCACCTACTACAAGTTGACGCGTATGCTTTCATAAAAAAGGTTGACGCACACGCAGCGCCCTATCAACTTAGTCAACACACGAGAGCAGTGATTGTTGGATGTCCATCCAACAGTTGTCGTGCTTCTTCAATCTCTGCTCTTCATGCTCCAGCTGCTCAAACATGCGCCAGCGGTACTGCCTGCTCCCTCCTCTCGCGGCCGGCTATGCTGCCACGTAGGCCTCATGGCCCCACCATACTCCCATCGCTGGCCTAGCCATCCCTCTACTCACCCACGCCTGCTGTTATTCTCCGGGGACGACAGACGAACCAGTAAACTCTCGTACTCCTCCATGTGGGAAACAACTGCCGAGAATTCCCTGGCTCCATGTCGTTCCCTTCCTAGGCCTCGTCGTCGTCCATCGCCCTGGTGCTCTCGGCGCGGCCTGGTCAACGTGGTTAATGAACGACATCCATCAGAAGTGGACTGTACGTGGAGAGGCTGACAGTTGGGTCCACGGCCACACGCAAGGAAATGCCTCCTTATTACGCGCAAAATAATGATTCATCCACCTGACAGCTAGGACCCACAACAAGGGCCTCTGTATTTCGTGAAAAAAACGTTCCCCCCGCTGACAGGTCCGACCCACCAGCTATATCTTCGCACGCAAGGAAGTGCCACCTTATTACGCCCAAAAAATGAATACCCCCTGCTAGTTGGGACCCACCATATTGTTGGGCTGACTTGTGGGCCTACTAAGTTGACGGAGACGGAGGGCTTTGTCAACTTAGTCAATTCCAGTGACCGTATGATGTCCATCCAACGGCCATAGTGTTTCTTCAACCTTTGGTCATCTTGCTCCAGCCACCCAAAGCAGCGCCGGTCGTGCCGCCTGCTCCTGCCTCCCGTGTCCGCCTGTGCTACCGCGGAGGCCTCACCGCCCCCATACTACTCCCACCACTGGCCAGGCCATCCCTCCACCCACCCACACCCCCTGTTATTCTGCGGCGACAGCAGCCTCACACCGCAGCCGAACCAGTGAACCCTCGTACTCCTCTCCGCGTGGGCATCCACTATCGCGTCTTCCCTGGCTCCGCGTCATCCCCTTCCTAGGCCTCGCCGTCGTCCACTGTCGTGGTGCTCTTGGCACGGCGTGGTCAATGAGGTCAATGACTGACTTCCATCGGAAGAGTACTGTACGTGGAGAGGCTGACAGCTGGGTCCATGGCAGCCGCAAGGAAGTGCCTCCTTATTATGCGGAAAATAATTAGTCCTCCACCGGACAGCAGGGACCCACCGGACGGGCCACTAGTATTTTGCAAAAAAAATGTTTCCCCCTGACTGCTGGGACCCACCGGACGGGCCACCGTATTTCGCGAAAAAAACGTTCCCCCCGCTGTCATCTCGGACCCACCGGAAGTGCCTCCTTATTACGCACAAAAAAAATGAATACTCCCCCTGCTAGTTGGGACCCACCTTGGTGGGAGGCTGACTTGTGGGCCTACTAAGTTGACGGGGACGGAGGGCTTTGTCAACTTAGTCAATATGAACGATTCTAGCTCCAGTGACCGTACGATGTCCATCCAACGGCCGTAGTGCTTCTTCAACCTATGGTCTTCTTGCTCCAGTCACCCAAAGCAGCGCCGGTCGTGCCGCATGCTCCTGCCTCCCGTGGCCGGCTGTGATGCCGCGGAGGCCTCACCGCCCCCTACTACTCCCACCGCTGGACAGGCCATCCCTCTACTCACCCACACCCCCTGTTATTCTGCGACGACGGCAGCCTCACACCGCAGCCGAACCAGTGAACCCTCATACTCCTCTACGCGTGGGCATCCACTGTCGCGTCTTCCTGACTCCCTGTCATCCCCTTCCTAGGCCTCGCTGTCGTCCACTGCCCTGGTGCTCTCGGCACGGCGTGGTCAACATGGTCAAGGAACGACTTCCATCGGACGTGGACTGTACGTGGAGAGGCTGACAGCTGGGTCCATGGCCACAGCAAGGAAGTGCCTCCTTATTACGCGCAAAATAATGATTCCTCCACCTGACAGCAGGGACCCACCGGACGGGCACCGTATTTCGTGAAAAAAAGTTTCCCCCCTGACTGCTGGGACCCGCCAACTACATCTTCGCACGCAAGGAAGTGTCTGACAGTCGGGACCCACCTGGTTGAAGCATACGTAGCGTTGTCATTCTGGTCGTGAACGTGTACGTACATACTGGTGGATGTAGAGGCGCGCACGTGTCGTAGTTGAGGCGCGCATGTGGCACGTACACGTACGTACAACGGCTAGTGTGCAAGAAAGAAAATACGGCCACGTATGTGTACATACAGGCGGGGTCTCGAACGCCTACTCGCGCAAATGTACGGCAGGGCTCGTGTACATCGCCAGGTCAGAACGGAGAAACAACGTCGTCGTCGTGTTCATGGGGAGCCAACCGGCTGGGTAAGAACGGAATGCGTCGTCGTGTTCATCGGGAGGGCTTGGACAGAACAGGCGGTGGAAACGAGGCCTGGCGTACTGCAGAACGGAGGAAACAGCCTTGTGTTCGACCGGCCACGTTCGAAACGGGATCCTGTTCATCGGGAGGGGTCTGGCACAAAACGGAGGAAACGGACCTCCTATGGTCGAAACAGGGGTCCTGTTGATCGGGAGGGGTGTGGCGTACCACAAAACAGACGAAACGGACTTGTGTTGGAGCGCTACGGTCGAAACGGGGGTCCTGTTCATCAGGAGGGGTGTGGCGTACCGCAAAACGGGACTCCACGGGATACTGTTCATCTCCATCGTCGACCTCCTCCAGCCTCCATGGGCTACTGTTCATCCACCGTCGACCTCCTCCAGCCTCCACCTGCGACTGCTCATCCACGGGCTCCTGTTCATCCAGCCTCCACCGCGCGCTACTCCACCGGCTACTGTTCAACCACCCCTCTCCATGGGCTCCTGTTCAACCACCCCTCCACGGGCTACTGTTCATCCACCCCTCCATCGTTTACTGTTCATCTAGCCCTCCACTGGGTCGTCCTATTCATCCAGCCCTCCACGGGGTCCTGTTCATCCAACCCCAACCGGCTCGATCG
>NC_057798.1:140917761-140964303 GCF_018294505.1 Triticum aestivum | reverse complement strand
ATTCATCTATAGGCAGCATCAATCAGCTTCAGTTAGCAGCAAAAGCGAAGGATCACTCAATCGCTCGAGTTCAGTAACGCGTAGCCTGCAGTGCAATCGCTCGGGTTCAGTTAGGCGACGCCTCGCTCGGGTATAGTTAGAGCCCAACGCCTCGCACACACGCGCGTACGTGTACTAGAGAAACGCGCATCGCTCGGCCCCCGACCACCCACCGTAACCGGGAACTCCCCGAAATTTTCCTCGCCCTCGCTTCTACCACGGTTTTTTCCGTCATGGACGGCCCAAAGAATGTCATGCAACTGCATCTCCGGCCCGCCCAGGACGAAAAGCCCATTTTCTGTCATGATTTTTTGTCATAGAAGTAGGTGCCCACCACATCTATGATGATACCAGGTTTTGTCACAATTATCGTCATAGAAGTGTCATAAGTATGACAGAAAAAAAATTCGTTCGGCCCAAAATGTCATGAATGTGTCTTTTTTTGTAGTGATGTGCTGACCTACATGGCTGCAATGTCTCATGTTGCAGACTACTCAGACGACGAATAAGGTGCGATAGGTCGTTGTCATGCACTCAGCTATGCCGTTGGAGTTGATGGACTCATTTACCTTCGAAGCTTCCGCAGTTATATAGTTTAGATGGCCTTCAGCCATATTATTTTTGTGTAATCATACTCTTTATGAGGACTCGATGTAATAAGTGTGTGATTGAAATCTGTTATAATTCCTCGAGTACTGTGTGTGTCAGCATTACCGATCCAGGGATGACACTTAGCACAGAGACTTCGGTCCATTGGGATCATGGTCGCTACAAGATGGTATCAGAGCACACGCTGACTGTAGGACGCGACCACTAGGAAAAGCCACATGATCACTCTTCTTTGCTCATTTCTAATTCTCCTCTATCTCTACTCTATATATGGCGGACCCCAGGAACAAGTTCACTCAGCCGGATGACGACACCCCTTTCGGACGACACTTGAAGGAAGTCACTAAGTACTTGAACATCGGACTACTAAGCTTCACTGGGACTTTATCTGCAACTTTACCAGAAGAGGAGCACTGGAAGATCAAAGTCTGGATACCTGGGAGGACATTTGCGCCAACAATGGTGCCTATTGATTTCTACATGGATGCACCAAGTTGGAGTTTGGGAAAGAGCATGGCAGCCCACATCACTTTTGGATGCATATGTGAGGTGTATCACAAGGAGCTTGAAAACACCGTCTATCAAATATGTGGACGCCGAGACGAGGAATGGGAGATGATTCGTACCAGGAAGGATGGATCAATTGCAGCTTACATTCAGGAGATGGGTGATCACATTCGCCGACAAGAGAATCAACTATGCTTCAACATGAAGAAGATCAAGAAGTTGATGAAGAAGAATATCGAGCTAGAAGAGGAACTCAAGTTTACACGCGATGGATATGAGGAAGAAATTGTTGTACTACTAGAGAAACATGAAGAATTGAAGAGGAAGCTAGGACTACCCGTGGAGAACCATAAGCGAGAATCTGCAAAGGAGATCCATTCGGAGGACTACATCATCTTGGACGACACCGACACGGATAGTGATGCAAATGATGACAGTGATGACGACTACATTGACGAAGCTAGAGCAGATATCATGGAGTCTTCCTCCGATCAAAATTTCTAGACGACCACCATGTTACTAGTAGTATTCTTCCAAGTAGTTAGCATCGACCGAGTTTGTAATCGTAGTTAGATCCCTTGTGTGAACCTTGTTTGGTTTTGAATGAAGTGAATTGATTGTGTTTGCCACATGTGCATATGGGTAGTGAATCTCTCTTAGACATTATTCTATTATGTTTCCTTACCCCTTCTAACCCATCAGATGCCTCCGAGACGTGACAATGGATTCGTGTTCCCACTGGAGCTCATTCAGTTGATCCAGCAGCAGAATACCTTGACGCAGATGCTAGTTCAGAACAAAAACCACAACAACAACAACAACATAGCCCGCTTTCTCAGGTTGAATCCGTCGGTGTTCTCTAGCAGCACCGAGCCGATTGTTGCATAACAACAACAACAACATAGCCCGCTTTCTCAGGTTGAATCCGCCGGTGTTCTCTAGCAGCACCGAGCCGATTGTTGCATATGATTGGCTTCGCAAGATTGGAAGAGAGCTGACTACTGCAGGGTGCACAAATGCAGATAGATTACGCTTTGCCGCACATCAAATTGATGGACCCGCAGCATCTTGGTGGGAGAACTTCACCACCACTTACCCCATTGATACAGTTGCATGGGATCAATTTCAGCAGGCTTTCTGCATCGCCCATGTTTCAGCAGGAGCTATGAGCATGAAGAAGCGCGAGTTTTGCAACTTGCACCAAAGAGGTCGTACAGTGGGAGCTACGTCTTGAGCTTGCGTTGGTTTTCCTTGAAGAGGAAATGGTGATGCAGTAAAGTAGCATAAGTATTTCCCTCAGTTTTTGAGAACCAAGGTATCAATCCAGTAGGAGGCTCCTCAAAAGTCCCACGCACCTACAAAAACAAACAAGAACCTCGCAACCAACGCAATAAAGGGGTTGTCAATCCCTTCGCGGCCACTTGCGAAAGTGAGATCTGATAGAGATAATATGATAAGATAAATAATTTTGGTATTTTTATGATATAGATTGGAAAGTAAAAATGCAAATAAAAGTAGATGATAAACTTATATGATAAAAGATAGACCCGGGGGCCATAGGTTTCACTAGTGGCTTCTCTCAAGATAGCATAAGTATTACAGTGGGTGAACAAATTACTGTCGAGCAATTGATAGAAAAGCGCATAGTTATGAGATTATCTAGGCATGATCATGTATATAGGCATCACGTCCGTGACAAGTAGATTGAAATGATTCCGCATCTACTACTATTACTCCACACATCGACCGACTCCTGCCTGCATCTAGAGTATTAAGTTCATGAAGAACAGAGTAACGCATTAAGAAAGATGACATGATATAGAGGGATAAACTCATGCAATATGATATAAACCCCATATTTTTATCCTCAATGGCAACAACACAATACGTGCCTTGCTGCCCCTGCTATCACTGGGAAAGGACAGAGCAAGATTGAACCCAAAGCCAAGCACTTCTCCCATTGCAAGAAAGATCAATCTAGTAGGCCAAACCAAACTGATAATTCGAAGAGACTTGCAAAGATAAATTAATCACACATAAAAGAATTCAGAGGAGATTCAAATATTTCTCATAGATAAACTTGATCATAAACCCACAATTCATCGGATCTCGACAAACACACCGCAAAAAGAGTTACATCGAATAGATCTCCAAGAAGATCGAGGAGAACTTGGTATTGAGAATCAAAGAGAGAGAAGAAGCCATCTAGCTAATAACTATGGACACGAAGGTCTATGGTAAACTACTAACAACTCATTTGAAGGGCCTTGGAGATAATGTAGAGGCCCTTCATGGTCGATTCCCCCTCCGGCGGAGTGCCGGCGAAGGCTCCAAGATGGGATCTCGCGGATATAGAAGGTTGTGGCGGTGGAAATAGTTTTTCGTGGTCCATTGGATGTTTTCAGGGTACGTGGGTATATATAGGAGGAAGAAGTAGGTCGGTGGACGCTCGAGGGGCCCACGAGGGTGGGGGGCGCGCACACCCCTAGAGGCGCGCCGGGCACCCTCGTGGTCGCCTCGTGTGTTGCTTGACTTCCACTCCAAGTCCTCTGGATTGCGTTTGTTCCAAAAAGATCGCCCCCGAAGGTTTCATTCCGTTTGGACTCCGTTTGATATTCCTTTTCTTCGAAACACTGAAACAGGCAAAAAAACAGCAATTCGGGCTGGGCCTCTGGTTAGTAGGTTAGTCCCGAAAATGATATAAAAGTGTAAAGTAAAGCCCATAAACATCCAAAACGGGTAATATAATAGCATGGAACAATCAAAAATTATAGATACATTGGAGACGTATCAAGCATCCCCAAGCTTAATTCCTGCTCGTCCTCGAGTAGGTAAATGATAAAAACAGAATTTTTGATGTGGAATGCTACCTAGCATAATTCTCAATGTAATTTTCTTTATTGTGGCATGAATGTTCATATCCAAATGATTCAAAATAAAAGTTCATATTGACATAAGAAACAGTAATACTTCAAGCATACTAATAAAGCAATCATGTCTTCTCAAAATAACATGGCTAAAGAAAGTTATCCCTACAAAATCATATAGTCTGGCTGTTGCTCTATCTTCATCACATAAAGTATATAATCATGCACAACCCCGATGACAAGCTAAGAAATTGTTTCATACTTTAGCAATCTCAAACTTTTTCAACTTTCACGCAATACATGAGCGTGAGCCATGGACATAGCACTATATGTGGAATAGAATGGTGGTTGTTGAGAAGACAAAAAAGAGAAGATAGTCTCACATAAACTAGGCGTATCAACGGGCTATGGAGATGCCCATTAATAGAAATCAATGTGAGTGAGTAGGGATTGCCATGCAACAGATGCACTAGAGCTATAAATGTATGAAAGTTCAACGAAAGAAACTAAGTGGGTGTGCATCCAACTTGCTTGCTCATGAAGACCTAGGGCACTTTGAGGAAGCCCATCATTGGAATATACAAGCCAAGTTCTATAATGAAAAATTCCCACTAGTATATGAAAGTGACAACATAGGAGACTCTCTATCTTGAAGATCATGGTGCTACTTTGAAGCACAAGTGTGGTAAAAAGGATAGTAGCATTGTCCATTCTCTCTTTTTCTCTCATTTTTTTATTTGGCCTTTCTCTTTTTCTTTTTTTCAAAGTCTGAAATCTCATCCCGACTTGTGGGGGAATCATAGTCTCCATCATCCTTTCCTCACTTGGGATAATGCTCTAATAATGAAGATCATCACACTTTTATTTACTTACAACTCAAGATTACAACTCGATACTTAGAACAAGATATGACTCTATATGAATGCCTCCGACGGTGTACCGGGATATGCCATGAATCAAGAGTGACATGTATGAAATTATGAAGGTGGCTTTGCCACAAGTACGATGTCAACTACATGATCATGCAAAGAGCAATATGACAATGATAGTGTATGTCATAATAAACGGAACGGTGGAAAGTTGCATGGCAATATATTTCAGAATGGCTATGGAAATGCCATAATAGGTAGGTATGGTGGCTGTTTTGAGGAAGGTATATGGTGGGTGTATGGTACCGGTGAAAGTTGCGCGGCACAAGAGAGGCTAGCAATGGTGGAAGGGTGAGAGTGCGTATAATCCATGGACTCAACATTAGTCATAAAGAACTCATATACTTATTGCAAAAATCTACAAGCCATTGAAAACAAAGTACTATGCTCATGCTCCTAGGGGGATAGATTGGTAGGAAAAGACCATCGCTCGTCCCCGACCGCCACTCATAAGGAAGACAATAAATAAATAAAATTATGCTCCAACTTCATCACAAAGTGGTTCACCATACGTGCATGCTACGGGAATCACAAACTTCAACACAAGTATTCTTTAAATTCAGAATTACCCAACTAGCATGACTCTAATATCACCACCTCTATATCTCAAAACAATTATCAAGTATCAAATTGATCATAGCATCCAATTCACTTCCTATGATAGTTTTTATTATACCCAACTTGGATGCCCATCATTCTAGGACCAATTTTATAACCATAGCAAATATCATGCTGTTCTAAAAGACTCTCAAAATAATATAAGTGAAGCATGAGAGATCAACAATTTCTACAAAATTAAGGCACCGCCGTGCTCTAAAAGATATAAGTGAAGCACTAGAGCAAAACTATCTAGCTCAAAACATATAAGTGAAGCACATAGAGTATTCTAATAAATTCTAAATCATGTGGATTCCTCTCAAAAGGTGTGCACAGCAAGGATGATTGTGGTAATCTAAAAAGCAAAGACTAATATCACACAAGACGCTCCAAGCAAAACACATATCATGTGGCGAATAAAAATATAGCTCCAAGTAAAGTTACCGATAGACGAAGACGAAAGAGGGGATGCCTTCCGGTGCATCCCCAAGCTTATGCTTTTGGTTACCCTTGAATATCTTGGGGTGGCATGGGCATCCCCAAGCTTAGGCTCTTGCCACTCCTTATTCCATATGCCATCAAACCGTTACCCAAAACTTGAAAACTTCACAACACAAAACTCAACAGGAAATCTCATAAGCTCCGTTAGTGCAAGAAAGAAAAACCACCACATAAGGTACTATAATGAAATCATTCTTTATTTATATTGGTGTTAAACCTACTGTATTTTAACTTCTCTATGATTCATACCCACCGATACTAGCCATAGATGCATCAAAATAAGCAAACAACACAAGAAAACAGAATCTGTCAAAAACAGAACAGCCTGCAGCAATCTATAACTCTCGAATACTTCTGGAACTGTAAAAATCCTACCAAAATAGGAAGTCCTGGGCAATTTGTTTATTGATCTACATAAAAAAGAATCAATGCATAAGCACGTTTCTGTGAATTACTAAAATTATTTTCGTGCGTTCAAAGTTTCTGTTTTTCAGCAGAATCAAATTAACTATCACCGTAGGTTATCCTATTGGTTCTACTTGGCACAAACACTAATTAAAACATGAAAACACATCTAAACAGAAGCTAGATGAAATATTTATTACTAAACAGAAGCAAAAAGAAAGGAACTAAAATAAAATTGGCTTGCCTCCCAACAAACGCTATCATTTAACGCCCCTATCTAGGCATTGATAATTTCAATGATGCTCACATGAAAGACAAGAATTGAAGCACAAAGAGGGCATCATGAAACACGTGAAAAACACATCTAAGTCTAACATACTTCCTATGCATAGGCATCTTATAGGAAAACAAATTATCATAGCAAGCAAAAACTAGCATATGCAAGGAAGCGGAAAGAAACAATTGCAATCTCAACATAACGAGAGGTAATTTAGTAACATGAAAATTTCTACAATCGTATTTTCCTCTCTCATAATAATTACATGTGGGATCATAAGCAAATTCAACAAAATAGCTATCACATAAAATATTTTCAACACGATCCACACGCATGCAAAGTTGACACTCTTCCAAAATAGTGGGATTAACATTAACTAAAGTCATGACCTCTCCAAACCCACTTGAAAGGATCGATATGGTTGACTAGAGGGGGGGTGAATAGGCAACTAACAATTTTTAGCTTTTCTTTTACAAATTAAACTTTGCATCAAAGTAGGTTGTCTAGATATGCAACTAGGTGAACAACCCATATGATGCAACAACAACAAGTACACGAGCAAGTAAGGGAAACAACACAAGTAAACTTGCAAAAGTAAAGGTGCGAGATAACCAAGAGTGGAAGTGTAACAAGATCCGCTAGGGATAAGTGGGGGAATCAAATCTCTCTTGGTGGAAGTGTAGATCGGAGCCTTGTCACCCAATCCCGAGCAAATCAACAAGTTTGATTGGCTAGGGAGAGAGATCGGGTGAAAATGGAGCTTGGAGCAACAATGGAGCTTAGGGATGGAAGAGGTAGTCAACTAGAGGTAGGAGACGCCGCTTTTATACTCGTGGAAGAAATCCAACCGTTATCCACTTAGATCAGCCTACGACATGCGGTACTACCACTCCAGGGGTGCGGTACTACCGCAAGGCCACGCGGTACTACCGTGGAGGACCACGGTACTTCCACGGCATCAGCAGAGGCCGGGACTAGCCTGACTGAGCGCAGTACTACCACTCGCACGGTACTACCGCTCCCCCTTGCGGTACTACCGCAAGGCAGGTAAGCCAAGGCCTACGAAGATCGCGGATGAAATAAAATACATCCATGCCTACTTTCGCTGAAAAAGAAACAGTGCAAAAACCCGACGCGGTACTACCGCGCACGAGGCGCGATACTACCGTTGAGGCGTGGATGTAAAAAATTACATTCGCTCCTACTATCGCGACGCAATGGTACTAGGTATGAGGGCCACGGTACTATGGCTCCAGGGGAGTGGTACTACTGTGGCCTCCCGCGGTACTACCACGCATGTCGTGTGGTACTACCGTGTGGGCGCGGATGTAAAAAATTACATCCGCTCCAACTACCGTACCGAAGCAGCACTAGGCCTGGGAGTTACGGTACTAAGGCTCCAGAGGAGCGGTACTACCGTGACCCCCAGCAGTACTACCGATGGTGCTTGCGGTACTACCGCTCCATAGAGCAGTACTACCGCAAGTACAGCAGTAGCCGTCTGTTTATGCACAACTAGGATAACGGAAAGACGCTCCAAAGTGCAAGGAAAGGAAGGACATGTGTACGTGTTGATTCCACCCAAACCTTTCCGACGCGGACCCCCTCTTAATAGTACGGCTCTCCTACAACTCAAATCCACCAACGAGAAACGTAGAACAATGCCGTCTTCAATAGTCTCCGAGGGGCACCAAATCGTCTCGTGCCTAGTGATGAAGCATCTGAGAAACTCAAGGCACACGATTAGTCCGCAAATGCATTGTCATCAATCACCAAAACACTTAAGGGATAAAAATGCCCTTACAATGTCCCCCTTTTTGGTGGATTGATGACAATACGGGATTTGCACATAGATGAGATAATATTGAGCAAAGGCAAACCCCTCCTCTCTAAAATATGGACGGGCTCCCCCTAGATGTGTGCAATCTAGATGAATGCTTTGGACTGCATAGCACACAAACTAGGATCAACACTCCCCCTATATGTTAGAGACAAAGGCATGATAATTAACATCTAAGTAGAGCATAGCACAAAGGTAGCACAATATATCACAAGCTCGCTAAGATAGATAGAGTGCATATGTCTTACACCATATGAAGTAAAGCAACCCAAAGCAACTGAAACGAGGTTCAAAACCAGAAAGCAGCAAACACACGAACACGAACGATGACGCGAATCCCTACACTCTCTCCCCCTTTGGCATCGAGATGCCAAAAAGGCAAAGAAGACACCTACACACAGGGGTGGCTCAAGCAGGGAACTCATCCCAAGGCTCCTCGTCAGACTCCTCGGCGGCAGGGATGGTCTCCTCGATGTCCTCCTCAGAATCAGTCCATTTGTAGCCTTGCTTCTCCATCCACTCGGCCTCTGGGGTGATGCGATCCTCAGAACCACCACACACGTCCTCGCCATACAGCTTCAAGATCTTCTTGTCCCGGTGGTGACTCTCCTTAGATTCCACGTGAGTCCTGTACTGCCCCTTGGCTTGCATGCAGAAAAGAGTCTTCATCTTGTCCCTCAGCTTCTTGGCCCACGGAGGCATAGAGGAACTCTGGGAAGACCTAGCAGCACAGTCCTCAACAACATCCTCGGCGCTAGCATCCTCCTCATCAACAGCAGCCCTAGCAGCAGACGCCTTAGCACGAGTAGTAGTGTTGGCCCATTGGGGCTTGACACGCAGACAGATGGGATCATGGCAAATCCAGTCTAGAGCAAGGAACTCCTCACCAAGGAACATCTTCTCCCACGTCTTCGAGATCAGTAGAAACAAATAGGGCCCATAGATAGGCACCTTGCGGTTGAACACCGCAAACCGAAACTCACACCACATGATGTGTGAGACATCAAGTGGCTGAGTCTGAGACAAATGAGCCTCCTCGCAAATGAGCATCATATCCACCATATAGGCATGAACCTTGTCCTTGTCACCAATGCGAGGGAACAAGGAGTTGCGGAAGATGCGATACATGATATCCAAAAAAGAGTTGAGCACCAACCCCGTCTTGCCATTGGTGAGCGCCTTCTCAACATAGTATGGCGCAAGCTTGTCCTTGTTGGCAGATTCAGAGTTTGCATGGGGGCGAACACCCACAGGAGTGTTGAGCCCGTCATTAGGAACCTGGAGCAAATCCATGAACTCCTTCCAAGTAGCAGTCAGCTGACGGCCATTGGTCATCCAGGTCATCCTCCGCTCCTCATTAGAGTGAAAGTATACTGAGGCAAAGAACTGACAGATAAGCTCAGGGTCATAGTCAAGGTGAAAGGATATCACATGCTCAATGCCAAACTGCTCCACCAAATCCAGAGCCTCTCCAAAGTACTCACGGAACTTGTCCTCCTCATGTGATGCATTTCAATCCATTTCACATCCACGTAGGTATTCTGCTTGTTTTTTATGACATCCAGATAGATGAGAGTCTGTTGCTTGTTCCAAAACAGCTCACAACCTTTGACAGAAGAACGAGGGTGCACATACGGGTGGAGTTGCCTGAGACGGACATACTCAGATTGTGGTATCTCGTCCATGCCCTTAGCGGGTTCCTTGTGCTTGCTAGCTGAAGTCTTGACATGGCGCTTGGGGGCAGAGGAGCCCTCCGGTGCTTCACCTGGATTGCGCAGACGCTTGGAGCCTGTGTCACGACTGGGATTGGAATGGCGAGAGCCACCACCTGAGACACAAACCAAAACACCAACAAAACGCAAAGAGGATCAATGCAAAGACCACGACAAAGCACATGAAACACATAGAAAGTATACGTGAAAGTTGCCATGAGGTAGATGTGAGCCACGGTAGTGCTGCCTGAGCCTGCGGTACTAAAATATTAGTACTGCTCCAGGTCGCGGTAGTACCGTGCGAGGTCACGGTAGTACCATGGTTGGAGCGGTAGTAAAATTTTAGTACCACGTGAGCGCGGTAGTACCAGACTAGCGGTAGTACCGCACCAGACGGGCGATAGTACCGCGTCGCGTCAGATCCAAACGTCAGTTCGAATCTGAAAAGAACCGCGAAACCATGGCGGCGCTACGGTGATCACATCTAGCACAAGACAAAAATACAAGTATAGTTCCTATGCAAAGCTAATCTCCTTCATCCTACTCTTGCATAGAAATAGCCTAAGAATCTCTAGAACACACAAGTCTCCCCCAAAAACCTAGAGGCAAAGATCGCAACAAAATGAGAAGAAGTTGGGGAAAAACCTTGGTCCATAGCAAGAGCACGTGGTGGGGAATGATCCCACCGGATGGAATCACGGGAGGGCAGCCGTAGGAGGAGATCCGGCGACCAGCGCCGGCTCCGTTCTTGAGCGTGGGGGAGAGAGAGAGAGACGACGTGGGTGGAACTGTGAATGGGTATGGGGGAGTTAGAACTCCCCCTGCCCGTCCTTATCCCCACGCGCCCACGCTAGCGCGGTAGTAACGCATATCATTGCGGTAGTACCGCTCGGGCGGAAGTACCGCACCGAAGCGGTAGTACCGCTCACCCAGGCGGCAGTAAAAAATTACTACCGCGTGGGGGCGGTAGTACCGTGCTCCCCATACGCGGTAGTACCGTGGCTGGACGCGGTAGTACCGTGAGCTCAAGACACCATGGGTTTCAACACAAGAAGAAGGTCTTTGCACGGAAAAATTTCACACAAAGGAAGCCACAAGAACACGCACCAACCAAAGGGAGAAAGACAACAAGAAACCACCATGTGACACAACCTCTCAACAAGGAGAGGGCGGTGGTCGGAGCCACCTATGTTTGAGTTAGATGGTATGGCACCGCGAAGAATTATCCTTGGGCCCATAACCAAAACTCGTCTTTGAAGCACAAGTACCATCAAAAATGGCTAATGTGAAAGAGTTGATATATTTATGCATAATGGGGGGAGGGAAAGTTCATTGAGAGAACAACACTCCCCCTATGTCCATGCCTACACCTATACTAGACAACAAGTTGAGTGTGGTGGGGGTGCACATGTTCAAGTCACATTGCTCGAATCAATGATATTTAGCTCATGCCTTAACTCGCGAAATCTTGCTTCATCCAAGGGATTCGTGAAAATATCAGCAAGGTTATCATGAGTGTTGACATACTTGAGCTCGATCTCCCCTCGCCTAATGTGATCCCGGATGAAATGATACCGAATCTCAATATGCTTCGTCTTGAAGTGTTACACCAGGTTGAGAGAAATCTTGATGACACTTTTGTTGTCACACCAAAGAGGCACTTTGTCACAAATGACACCGTATTCCTTTAAAGTTTGCCTCATCCATAATAGTTGTGCACAACAACTACCGGCCGCCACATATTCCGCTTCGGTGGACGAGAGAGACACACAACTTTGCTTCTTGGAAGACCAACTCACCAAAGAGGACCCAAGAAACTGGCACCCTCCGGAAGTGGACTTCCTATCCACTTTGTCTCCCGCCCAATCGGAATCCGTAAAACCTTCAAGCTTGAAGTTTGCCCCTCTTGGGTACCATAAGCCAAAGTTTGGGGTATGAGCCAAATATCGAAAGATTCGCTTGACCGCCACATAGTGACTTTCCTTCGGTGTGGCTTGAAACCGTGCACACATTCCCACACTCAACATGATATCCGGTCTAGATGCACAAAGGTAAAGCAAGGAGCCAATCATGGAGCGATATACCTTTTGATCCACCGCTTTACCATTGGGATCAATGTCAAGTTGGCACTTGGTGGGCATCGGTGTAGTAGCCGGCTTGACATCACTTAGCTTGAATCTCTTTAGCATGTCTTGAGTGTATTTGGCTTGGTTGATGAAGGTTCCTTCTCTTCTTTGTTTGATATCAAAACCAAGGAAGAACTTCAACACTCCCATCGAAGACATCTTGAACTTGGAGGTCATGAGAGCGGCAAATTCCTCATTGAAAGCTTTGTTAGGGGAACCAAAGATAATATCATCAACATATAGTTGGCATACAAACAACTCCCATTTGACCTTCTTAGTAAAAAGAGTGGGATTGATTTGTCCCACTTCAAATCCACAATCTTGTAACAACTCGGTAAGGTGGTCATACCACGCATGTGGGGCTTGTTTAAGGCCATAGAGTGCCTTATCGAGTTGATACACATGATCCGGGAAGTAGGGGTCCTCGAACCCGGGGGGTTGCTTGACATAGACCAACTCATTAATAGGACCATTAAGAAAAGCACTTTTCACATCCATTTGTTGCAACTTAAAGTTGTGATGAGAAGCATAAGCAATCAACAAACAAATGGATTCAAGACGAGCAACGGGAGCAAAGGTTTCACCGTAGTCGATATCCTCGACTTGGGAGTAGCCTTGTGCTACCAATCTTGCCTTGTTACGAATGATGTTCCCATGAGCATCTTGCTTGTTCTTGAAAATCCACTTTGTTCCAATGACGTTGTGGTTCCCCGATGGCCTTGGCACCAATCTCCACACCTTGTTGTACTCGAAGTTGTTGAGTTCTTCATGCATGGCATTGAGCCAATCCGAGTCTTCGAGCGCCTCATAGACCTTTTGGGGTTCAACACAAGAGACAAACGCGTGATGTTCACAATAGTTTGCTAATTGTCTGTGAGTGCTTAACCCCTTTCTTAGGCTTCCAACCACATTCTCCATGAGATGGCCTTTGGTGGTGAGTTTGGAAGCAATCTTCACGGCACGACGCTCTAATTCCTCTTCGGGTGTGGAAGGAGGAGGGTTAACTTGATAATCTTGAGCGCCGTCTTGAGCTTGTTCTTGATCTTGAGCTTGCTCATGATCTTGAACTTGCTCGGGGGGAGAACTTGACCTTGGGCATCATTTAGAGGTTCACCACCATCTTGAGGTTGATCTTGCCCTTGGTCTTGTTCACGAGGTTGAGGGCCTTCACTTTGTTCTTCGGAAGCATGCGGGCCTTGGGGAGGTGATGGCTCCACTTGAGTGGAGCATTGTCCTTCTCCTTCGGCCACAAGGGGTTCCTCAATGGGTAGAATATGACCAATACCCATTCTTCTTATGGCTTGGGGAGGAATTTCATCACCTACATCACAAGTACCACTTTGCTCCACTTGGGAGCCGTTATTTTCGTCAAACTCCACGTTACACGTCTCCTCAATGAGTCCGGTGGACTTGTTGAGAACACGGTAAGCATGAGATTTGTAGCATAACCAACAAATATGCCCTCATGGGCTCTAGCCTCGAATTTAGACAAACGGACACCTTTCTTGAGAATGAAACACTTACAACCGAACACCCGGAAGTACTTGAGGTTGGGCTTGTTCCAGTGAGTATCTCATAAGGAGTCTTGTTCAAGCCTTTGCGGAGATAGAGCCGATTGGATGCATGACATGCGGTGTTGATGGCTTCAGCCCAAAATTTGTATGGAGACTTGAACTCCGCCATCATGGTCCTTGCCGCATCCATCAACGTCCGGTTCTTCCTCTCCGCTACACCATTTTGTTGAGGGGTATATGGTGCAGCATATTGATGCTTGATCCCCTCATCACTAAGAAACTCATCCAAGGTGTAGTTCTTGAACTCGGTGCCGTTGTCACTTCTTATTGTCAAGATCTTTGCATTATGTTGACGTTGAGCTTCATTTGCAAAGTCGATGACGGTTTGTTGAGTCTCCCTCTTCCTCTTGAAGAAGTATACCCAAGTGTATCTTGAATAGTCATCCACAATCACCAAGCAATACTTTGTACCTCCAAGACTATCAAAAGATGGAGGCCCAAAGAGATCCATGTGAAGGAGCTCCAAGGGTTTCTTCAAGTAGATGATAGTAGAGGGAGGGTGAGCCGTCTCATGTAGCTTTCCTTCGATACAAGCACTGCAAGCACGATCTTTGGCGAAACTAACATTCGTTAGTCCACGGACATGGTCCCCCTTGAGAAGACTTTGCAAAGATCTCATATTGACGTGGGCTAAACGGTGATGCCAAAGCCATCCCACATCAACTTTAGCCATTAGGCATGTCATGGTCTTAGTGGGTCGCTCCGAAAAGTTAATCACATAGAGACCGTTCTCGACATGCCCAACAAAGGCTACTTTAAGAGTCTTGCTCCACAAGAGGGCCACGGTATCAATGTCAAACAAAGTAGCAAAACCCATGAGTGCAAGTTGACGAATGGAAAGCAAATTGTATGCAAGGGACTCAACAAGCATGACTTTCTCGATCGTTAGATCATGAGAAATGACAACCTTGCCGAGACCCAATACCTTAGAATGTGATGCATCACCCCACTCGACATTGGTGGGAATAGATGGAATATTTTGCACGTCCACCACCAAGTCCTTGCTCCTAGTCATATGATTCGTTGCTCCACTATCGAGCAACCATGATCCCCCACCGGAAGCAAACACCTACAAGAGATTAATGCTTAGTTTTAGGTACCCATTTAGTAATGGGTCCTTTGATGTTAGTAACAAGGGTCTTAGGAACCCAAATAGACCATTCAATGTACTCATAAGGAGAACCAACAAATTTAGCATAAACATGTCCATCACTAGCACGGCACAACACATATGACGGGTTAAAGTCATCGGATTTGTTGGAGGAAATGCTTTTGCCCTTTTGGACATCAACCCCCTTCACTTTTTCCTTATTCTCCTTAGGAGCACCCTCTCCCTCTTTCACAAAAGTTTGCTTGAGAGGAGGAGGACGTTTGGTCTTGTCGTTCTTCTTCTTGCTCTTGGACTTGGGTGCAAACCCAATTCCCTCCTTGGCCACAACTTCCTTCTGATTGCTCAAAAGGTTGTTGAGGTCCTTCTCACCTTGAATGCATGCCACAAGGCCTTTCTCAAGTTGATCCTTTAACTTGGCATTCTCCTCCACTAGGTGCACATGCTCACAACACGGGTTAGTAGCACATGCATTACCAATTAATACCATATGAGGAAAGGTGGCCTTTTCCTTGGTTAGCTTAACTTGGAGTTGAGCATGAGACTCCTTGAGGTTAGCGTGAGCACCCTTCAAGACCTTGTGGGCCTTGTCAAGTATCTCAAACTCCTCTTTGAGTCTTGCATGATCAACCCCAAGTTTAGCCTTCTCGGAAGTTAGCACACGAGACACGACAAGAGCATGATCAAGATCTTTCTTTAACTTAGCATGGTCATCATTGTGTAACTCCTCAAAAGTTAAACGATGCACACGCTCTTCCTCAAGAGCATTAGAGAGATCCGATATCTCATTGGCATAGTCAAGACTATGACCTTCCATCTTAGAGATGGTTTCTTCGTGAGCCTCGATCATGTCATTGGCCTCACCAAGTTGTTCCAAGAGAGCAACAAAATGCTTCTTGGTCTTGCCCTTGAGCTTACTCATAAAAGACTCAAATTCATTCACTTCTTCATTAGACTCATCATGTTCATCAATGCAATCCTCCACGGAGGGATTAGAAATGATGGTGGTTTTAATGTTGGGGGTTACCTTGTTTGAAGCTTTAGCCATGAGGCACTTGGCGGTGATGTTCTCGTTGGGTGAATCAAAGAGAGACACCCGGGGAGTAGTAGCAATGGCAACGGATGCCATGGCCATCGCTTCTCCATTTTCAACATCATCGTCATCCTCTTGGTATTCTTCTTGAACCACCAACCCACGAGTGGGAGTCTTCTTGGCGAAGTTGTTCTTGTTGGGGAAGGACTTGGCTTTGTCTTTTCGGATGAACTTGCCAACATTGTCTTCCCGCTTCTTGTAAGGACAATCCGCAACGAAATGGCTCACATTGCCACAGTTGAAGCAAGTTCTAACTCGTTGCTTGCCCTTGACGCCACTTGAGTTGTTCTTGTTGAAGTTGGGCCTTGTATTCTTCTTGCTCCAAAATTGTCTTGAAGCAAGGGCCATGTGCTCATGATAATCATATTTGGTGTCTTCGGGGTTGCTCTCCTCTTCTTCCATAATAACCTTGGCCTTCAAAGCAAGGTTGGGCTTCTTTGCCCTTTGAGAACGGAGCACCGCATTGTCGGCAGTCTTGTCCAAGATGCTCATTGCAACGAACTCATCCAACACTTCACTTGAGGTCATGGAGTGGAAGTCCGGTCTTTGACGAATGACGAAGGACATGGCCTTGTTGTAGGGCATCATGGCCTTGAGGAACTTGCGCTTGATCCAATTGTCATCCGTTTCCTTGCTTCCATGATCTCGAAGTGAGACCGCGAGTTTGGTCACTCTTCGAAAGAGCTCACGAGGTTCTTCATCTTCTTTCATTGCAAACTCATCGGCTTCATCTTGCACCACTTCATAGTTGGAGCGTTGAATGCTAGCACTTCCTCGATAGAGAGACACAACACATTTCCATGCGTCTTTAGCCATGGCATGAGGTCGATGAGGGAGATCTTCGGGAAGGATTGCATCTTGGATGATGAAGAGAGCACTCTCATTGAATTGGTTGTCCACGGCTTCTCGAGTGGTGAAGTTGCTTGGGTCATGAGGATAGAAACCTTCTTCAATGATTCTCCAAAGGTTAGTATTCACATGTTTTAAATGACGCTTGAAGCGATAAACCCAAGAATCAAAATCTTCATGTTTCTCATACTTAGGAGGAGGACCGGCATGATTCAAATGAGTAGAGGGAATCGGTCCTCCATAAACTGGGGGTTCCACATGGGCAAAGATGCCGGTGCCATTTCTACCACTAGTAGAAGGACTCTTTTCACTGTTAGCTTCCCCCTTGTCGGAGGTCGCATCCGTCACCTGGTTAGTGGGATCACCCACTTTCATCGGCGAGGTGGACAGTTTAAGCCCTTCAAGAAATTTAGTAAGCATGCTTTCAACCTTGGTCATCATGGAGTATTTCAATGTGTCTAGAGCCACATTGAATTCCTCACGAGAAACCGAGGTTCCCCCATCGGCCGTAGACGAGGCGGGATTCACACCGGAGTGCTCCTCCGCACCGTCTATGGTGTCAACCATACTCTTCGGACGACAAGGTCCTTAATAAAGAGACGAGGCTCTGATACCAATAGAAAGGATCGATATGGTTGACTAGAGGGGGGTGAATAGGCAACTAACAATTTTTAGCTTTTCTTTTACAAATTAAACTTTGCATCAAAGTAGGTTGTCTAGATATGCAACTAGGTGAACAACCTATATGATGCAACAACAACAAGTACACGAGCAAGTAAGGGAAACAACACAAGTAAACTTGCAAAAGTAAAGGTGCGAGATAACCAAGAGTGGAGCCGGTGGAGACGAGGATGTGTTACCGAAGTTCCTTCCTTTTGAGGGGAAGTACGTCTCCGTTGGAGCGGTGTGGAGGCACAATGCTCCCCAAGAAGCCACTAGGGCAACCGTATTCTCCTCACGCCCTCACACAATGCGAGATGCCGTGATTCCACTATTGGTGACCTTGAAGGCGGCAACCGAACCTTTACAAACAAGGTTGTGGCAATCTCCACAACAATTGAAGGCTCCCAACAACACCACGAAGCTTAACCACAATGGAGTATGGCTTCGAGGTGACCTCAACCGTCTAGGGTGCTCAAACACCCATGAGTAACAAGATCCGCTAGGGATAAGTGGGGGAATCAAATCTCTCTTGGTGGAAGTGTAGATCGGAGCCTTGTCACCCAATCCCTAGCAAATCAACAAGTTTGATTGGCTAGGGAGAGGGATCGGCTGAAAATGGAGCTTGGAGCAACAATGGAGCTTAGGGATGGAAGAGGTAGTCAACTAGAGGTAGGAGACGCCCCTTTTATACTCGTGGAAGAAATCCAACCGTTATCCACTTAGATCAGCCTGCGACATGCGGTACTACCGCTCCAGGGGTGCGGTACTACCGCAAGGCCACGCGGTACTACCATGGAGGACCACGGTACTTCTACGGCAGCAGCAGAGGCCGAGACTAGCCTGACTGAGCGCAGTACTACCGCTCGCGCGGTAACCGCTCACCCTTGCGGTACTACCGCAAGGCAGGTAAGCCAAGGCCTACGAAGATCGCGGATGAAATAAAATACATCCGTGCCTACTTCCGCTAAAAAAGAAACAGTGCAAAAACCCGACGCGGTACTACCGCGCACGAGGCGTGGTACTACCGTTGAGGCGCAGATGTAAAAAAATTACATCCGCTCCTACTACCTCGGCGCAACGGTACTAGGTATGAGGGCCACGGTACTATGGCTCCAGGGAAGCGGTACTACCATGGCCTCCCACGGTACTACCGCGCATGTCGTGCGGTACTACCGTGTGGGCGCGGATGTAAAAAATTACATCCGCTCCAACTACCGTACCGGAGCAACACTAGGCCTGGGAGTTATGGTACTAAGGCTCCAGAGGAGCAGTACTACCATGACCCCCAGCGGTACTACCGCTGGTGCTTGCGGTACTACCGCTCCATAGAGCAATACTAGCGCAAGTACAGCAGTAGCCGTCTGTTTATGCACAACTAGGATAACGGAAAGACGCTCCAAAGTGCAAGGAAAGGAAGGACATGTATACGTGTTGATTCCACCCAAACCTTTCCGACGCGGACCCCCTCTTAATAGTACGGCTCTCCTACGACTCAAATCCACCAACGAGAAACGTAGAACAACGCCGTCTTCAATAGTCTCCGAGGGGCACCGAATCGTCTCATGCCTAGTGATGAAGCATCTGAGAAACTCAAGGCACACGATTAGTCCGCAAATGCATTGTCATCAATCACCAAAACACTTAAGGTATAAAAATGCCCTTACACCACTTTTATCAAAAATTTCATAAGATTGAACATTCTCCAAATATGTGGGATCTAAAGTTGACACTCTTACAAACCCACTTTCAATAATATTGCAAACACTATTATCAATCTCATATTCATCATGGGGCTTAAATAAATTTTCAAGATCGTAAAAAGAATCACCCAAATCATGATCATTGCAACAAGTAGTAGACATAGCAATCTTAGCATCCCCAAGCTTAGGGTTTTGCATATTATTAGCACAATTGAAATCAAGAGAATTTATAATAACATCATTGCAATCATGCTTTTCATCGAAGGAACTATCAAGTATGGGTGCAATAGCAACGATCTCATTTCTAACATAAGGAACTATAGCAAATTCATCTTCATAAATATTGGCATCATGGCCACAAGAATAGCAAGCATCATGTTCATCAAGGGATATTTCAATCAAATCATTGGAATCATAATTATCTATAGATTCATGAATATCATTATTTTCTTCCAAAGGAACGGTCATTCTCTCAATAAATTCTTTGGCATATACATTATGAGCATAATTTTTATAGCAATATTTAAGTATGTCAAAAATTTCAGATTCGTAGAGAATAATATCATACTTTTCAATCAAATAAGCAACTTCATAAGCACCCTTAAAAGCAACAAATTCTTCAATTTGTTCGATATCATAGTAACTATAAACACCCTTTGCATAAGAAGATAAGATTTCATTATCATTAAACTCACATAGGTAGGGAAGGTGTTTTTTAGGGTTCTTAGAGCAACAAGAAATCACAAATTTCACAAAGATTCCAAGCATTACACAACAAACGGTTTATTTTATCCCATAAGAGTATCCCTTTTTGAGACACACGATGACGCACAAAATGAGCATGCTCATCTAAAGATTTCCCATCAACTAGGCTAGTTGGGGTTTCAACATGATCCAAGTAGAACACTTTAAGTGGATCCATATCAATAATTTTAGCAAGCAAAGATGCAAGCACATAGAAGGCACATGGAGACACAAGCAAACATAAGATTGAACGGAAGAAGGGCGAATAAAACGGCAAGGGTGAAGTGGGGGAGAGGAAAACGAGAGGCAAATGGAAAATAATGTAATGTGAGGGAGATGAGTTTGTGATGGGTACTTGGTATGTCTTGACTTGAGCGAAGACCTCCCCGGCAACGTCGCCAGAAATCCTTCTTGCTACGTCTTGAGCTTGCGTAGGTTTTCCTTGAAGAGGAAAGGGTGATGCAGCAAAGTAGCGTAAGTATTTCCCTCAATTTTTGAGAACCAAGGTATCAATCCAGTAGGAGGCTCCTCAAAAGTCCCACGCACCTATACAAACAAACAAGAACCTCACAACCAACGCAATAAAGGGGTTGTCAATCCCTTCAGGCCACTTGCGAAAGTGAGATCTGATAGAGATAATATGATAAGATAAATATTTTGGGTATTTTTATGATATAGATTGGAAAGTAAAAAATGCAAATAAAAGTAGATGATAAACTTATATGATAAAAGATAGACCCGGGGGCCATAGGTTTCACTAGTGGCTTCTCTCAAGATAGCATAAGTATTATGATGGGTGAACAAATTACTATCGAGCAATTGATAGAAAAGCGCATAGTTATGAGATTATCTAGGCATGATCATGTATATAGGCATCACGTCCGTGACAAGTAGATCGAAACGATTCTGCATCTACTACTATTACTCCACACATCGACCGACTCATGCCTGCATCTAGAGTATTAAGTTCATGAAGAACAGAGTAACGCATTAAGAAAGATGACATGATGTAGAAGGATAAACTCATGCGATATGATATAAACCCCATATTTTTATCCTCGATGGCAACAATACAATACATGCCTTGCTGCCCCTGCTGTCACTGGGAAAGGACACCGCAAGATTGAACCCAAAGCCAAGCACTTCTCCCATTGCAAGAAAGATCAATCTAGTAGGGCAAACCAAACTGATAATTCGAAGAGACTTGCAAAGATAACTTAATCACACATAAAAGAATTCAGAGGAGATTCAAATATTTCTCATAGATAAACTTGATCATAAACCCACAATTCATTGGATCTCGACAAACACACCGCAAAAAGAGTTACATCGAATAGATCTCCAAGAAGATTGAGGAGACCTTGGTATTGAGAATCAAAGAGAGAGAGAAGAAGCCATCTAGCTAATAACTATGGACCTGAAGGTCTGTTGTAAACTACTCAAAACTCATCTGAAGGGCCTTGGAGATGATGTAGTGGCCCTCCGTGGTCGATTCCCCCTCCGGCGGAGCGCCGACGAAGGCTCCAAGATGGGATCTCGCGGATATAGAAGGTTGCGGCGGTGTAAATAGTTTTTCATGGTCCGTTGGATATTTTCGGGGTACGTGGGTATATATAGGAGGAAGAAGTAGGTCGATGGACGCTCGAGGGGGCCACGAGGGTGGGGGGCCCGCCCACCCCTAGGGGGCACGCCGGGCACCCTCGTGGACGCCTCATCTGTTGCTTGACTTCCACTCCAAGTCCCCTGGATTGCGTTTGTTCCAAAAAGATCGCT
Organism: Triticum aestivum; assembly: GCF_018294505.1. Lineage (NCBI taxonomy): Eukaryota > Viridiplantae > Streptophyta > Magnoliopsida > Poales > Poaceae > Triticum > Triticum aestivum. Next base: position 140,942,390 of record NC_057798.1, on the reverse strand, counting down.
CCCGAAGGTTTCATTCTGTTTGGACTCCGTTTGATATTCCTTTTCTTTGAAACACTGAAATAGGCAAAAAACAGCAATTCGGGCTGGGCCTCCGGTTAGTAGGTTAGTCCCAAAAATGATATAAAAGTGTAAAGTAAAGCCCATAAACATCCAAAAAGGGTAATATAATAGAATGGAACAATCAAAAATTATAGATACGTTGGAGACGTATCAAGGATCCCCAAGCTTAATTCCTGCTCGTCCTTGAGTAGGTAAATGATAAAAACAAAATTTTTGATGTGGAATGCTACCTAGCATAATTCTCAATGTAATTTTCTTTATTGTGGCATGAATGTTCAGATCCAAATGATTCAAAATAAAAGTTCATATTGACATAAGAAATAGTAATACTGCAAGCATACTAATAAAGCAATCATGTCTTCTCAAAATAACATGGCTAAAGAAAGTTATCCCTACAAAATCATATAGTCTGGCTGTTGCTCTATCTTCATCACACAAAGTATTTAATCATGCACTGTTGGGGAACGTTGTAATTTCAAAAAAAAAATCCACGCACATGCAAGATCATGGTGATGCATAGCAACGAGAGGGGAGAGTGTGTCCATGTACCCTCATAGACCGAAAGCGGAAGCATCAGCACAACGCGGTTGATGTAGTCGTACGTCTTCACGGCCGGACCAATCAAGCACCGAAACTACGGCACCTCCGAGTTCTTGCACACGTTCAGCTCGATGACGTCCCTCGAACTCCGATCTAGTCGAGTGTCGAGGGAGAGTTCCGTCAGCACGACGGCGTGGTGACGATGTTGATGTTCTACCGTCGCAGGGCTTCGCCTAAGCACCGCTACAATATTATCGAGGAGGACTATGGTCGAGGGGGGCACCACACACGGCTAAGAGATTAATGATCTGTTGTTGTGTCTCTAGAGGTGCCCCCTGCCCCCGTATATAAAGGAGAAAGGGGGGGGGCGGCCGGCCAGGGAGGAGGCGCGCCATGGGGAGTCCTACTCCCACCGAGAGTAGGACTCCCTCCTTTCCTTGTTGGACTTGGAGAAGGGGGGAAAGAGAAGGGAGAGAGGGGAAGGAAAGGGGGGGCGCCGCCCCCTCTCCTTGTCCTTTTTGGACTAGGGGGGAGGGGCACGCGGCCCTGCCCTGGCCTCCTCTCCTCTTCTCCACTGAGGCCCACTATGGCCCATTAAGCCCCCCCGGGGGGGGGGGTCCGGTAACCCCCGGTACTCTGGTAAAATCCCGATTTCACCCGGAACACTTCCGACATCCAAATATAGGCTTCCAATATATCAATCTTCATGTCTCGACCATTTCGAGACTCCTCGTCATGTCCGTGATCACATCCGGGACTCCGAACAACCTTCGGTACATCAAAACTCATAAACTCATAATATAATTGTCATCGAAACTTTAAGCATGCGGACCCTACGGGTTCGAGAACTATGTAGACATGACCGAGACACGTTTCCGGTCAATAACCAATAGCGGAACCTGGATGCTCATATTGGCTCCTACATATTCTACGAAGATCTTTATCGGTCAAACCACATAACAACATATGTTGTTCCCTTTGTCATCGGTATGTTACTTGCCCGAGATTCGATCGTCGGTATCTCAATACCTAGTTCAATCTCGTTACCGACAAGTCTCTTTACTTGTTTATGTAATGCATCATTCTGTAACTAACTCATTAGTTACATTGCTTGCAAGGCTTATAGTGATGAGCATTACCGAGAGGGCCCAGAGATACCCCTCCGACAATCGGAGTGACAAAACCTAATCTCGAAATACGCCAACTCAACATGTACCTTCGGAGACACTTGTAGAGCTGCTTTATAATCACCCAGTTACGTTGTGACGTTTGGTAGCACACAAAGTGTTCCTCCGGTAAACGGGAGTTGCATAATCTCATGGTTGTAGGAACATGTATAAGTCATGAAGAAAGCAATAGCAACATACGAAACGATCAAGTGCTAAGCTAACGAAATGGGTCAAGTCAATCACATCATTCTCCTAATGATGTGATCCCGTTAATCAAATGACAACTCATGTCTATGGTTAGGAAACATAACCATCTTTGATTAATGAGCTAGTCTAGTAGAGGCATACTAGTGACATTAAGTTTGTCTATGTATTCACACATGTATCATGTTTCCGGTTAATACAATTCTAGCATGAATAATAAACATTTATCATGATATAAGGAAATAAATAATAACTTTATTATTGCCTCTAGGGCATATTTCCTTCAGTCTCCCACTTGCACTAGAGTCAATAATCTAGATTACACATTATGATTCTTACACCCATGGAGCCTTGGTGTTGATCATGTTTTGCTCGTGGAAGAGGCTTAGTCAACAGGTCTGCAACATTCAGATCTGTATGTATCTTGCAAATCTCTATGTCTCCCACCTGGACTTGGTCCTGGATGGAATTGAAGCATCTCTTGATGTGCTTGGTCCTCTTGTGAAATCTGGATTCCTTTGCCAAGGCAATTGCACCAGTATTGTAACAGAAGATCTTCATTGGTCCCCATGCACTAGGTATGACACCTAGATCGGAAATGAACTCCTTCATCCAGACTCCTTCATTTGCTGCTTCCGAAGCAGCTATGTACTCCGCTTCGCATGTAGATCCCGCCACGACGCTTTGTTTAGAACTGCACCAACTGACAACTCCACTATTCAATATAAACACGTATCCGGTTTGCGATTTAGAATCATCCGGATCGGTGTCAAAGCTTGCATCGACGTAACCATTTACGACTAGCTCTTTGTCACCTCCATAAATGAGAAACATATCCTTAGTACTTTTAAGGTATTTCAGGATATTCTTGACTGTTGTCCAGTGATCCACTCCTGGATTACTTTGGTACCTCCCTGCTAAACTTATTGCTAAGCATACATCAGGTCTGGTACACAGCATTGCATACATGATAGAGCCTATGGCTGAAGCATAGGGAACATCTTTCATTTTCTCTCTATCTTCTGCTGTGGTCGGGCATTGAGTCTGACTCAACTTCACACCTTGTAATACAGGCAAGAACCCTTTCTTTGCTTGATCCATTTTGAACTTTTTCAAAACTTTATCAAGGTATGTGCTTTGTGAAAGTCCAATTAAGCGTCTTGATCTATCTCTATAGATCTTGATGCCCAATATGTAAGCAGCTTCACCGAGGTCTTTCATCAAAAAACTTTTATTCAAGTATCCTTTTATGCTATCCAGAAATTCTATATCATTTCCAATCAACAATATGTCATCTACATATAATATCAGAAATGCTACAGAGCTCCCACTCACTTTCTTGTAAATACAAGCTTCTCCAAAAGTCTATATAAAACCATATGCTTTGATCACCCTATCAAAGTGTTTATTCCAACCCCGAGAGGCTTGCACCAGTCCATAAATGGATCATTGGAGCTTGCACACTTTGTTAGCACCTTTTGGAACGACAAAACCTTCTGGTTGCATCATATACAACTCTTCTTCCAGAAATCCATTCAGGAATGCAATTTTGACATCCATTTGTCATATTTCATAATCATAAAATGCAGCAATTGCTAACATGATTGGGACAGACTTAAGCATCACTACGGGTGAGAAAGTCTCATCGTAGTCAACTCCTTGAACTTGTCAAAAACCCTTCGCAACAAGTCGAGCTTTGTAGATAGTTACATTACCATCAGCGTCAGTCTTCTTCTTGAAGATCCATTTATTCTCTATGGCTTGTCGATCATCGGGCAAGTCAACCAAAGTCCATACTTTGTTCTTACACATGGATCCCATCTCAGATTTCATGGCCTCAAGCCATTTTGCGGAATCTGGGCTCATCATCGCTTCCTCATAGTTCGTAGGTTCGCCATGGTCAAGTAACATGACTTCCAGAATAGGATTACCGTACCACTCTGGAGCGGATCTTACTCTGGATGACCTACGAGGTTCTGTAGTAACTTGATCTGAAGTTTCATGATCAATATCATTAACTTCCTCACTGATTGGTGTAGTTGTCACGGGAACCGGTTTCTGTGATGAACTACTTTCCAATAAGGGAGCAGGTACAGTTACTTCATCAAGTTCTACTTTCCTCCCACCCACTTCTTTCAAGAGAAACTATTTTTCTAGAAAGGATCCGAATTTAGCAACAAAAGTCTTGTCTTCAGATCTGTGATAGAAGGTGTACCCAATAGTCTCTTTTGGGTATCCTATGAAGACACATTTCTCCGATTTGGGTTCGAGCTTATCTGGTTGAAGTTTCTTCACATAAGCATCGCAGCCCCAAACTTTAAGAAATGACAACTTTGGTTTCTTGCCAAACCACAGTTCATAAGGCATCGTCTCAACGGATTTTGATGGTGCCCTATTTAACGTGAATGCGGTCGTCTCTAAAGCATAACCCCAAAACGATAGCGGTAAATCAGTAAGAGACATCATAGATCGCACCATATCTAGTAAAGTATGATTACGACGTTCGGACACACCATTTCATTATGGTGTTCCAGGTAGCGTGAGTTGCGAATCTATTCTGCATTGTTTCAAATGTAAACCAAACTCGTAACTCAAATATTCTCCTCCACGATCAGATCGTAGAAACTTTATTTTCTTGTTACGATGATTTTCCACTTCACTCTAAAATTCTTTGAACTTTTCAAATGTTTCAAACTTGTGTTTCATTAGGTAGATATAACCATATCTTCTCAAATCATCTGTGAAGGTGAGAAAATAACGATATCCGCCATGAGCCTCGACATTCATTGGACCACATACATTAGTATGTATGATTTCCAACAATTCTGTTGCTCGCTCCATAGTTCCGGAGAACGGCGTTTTAGTCATCTTGCCCATGAGGCACGGTTCGCAAGTACCAAGTGATTCATAATCAAGTGATTCCAGAAGTCCATCAGTATGGAGTTTCTTCATGCGCTTTACACCAATATGACCCAAATTGCAGTGCCACAAATAAGTTGCACTATCATTATCAACTCTGCATCTTTTGGCTTCAACATTATGAATATGTGTATCACTACTATCAAGATTTAATAAAAATAGACCACTCTTCAAGGGTGCATGACCATAAAAGATATTACTCATATAAATAGAACAACCATTATTCTCTGATTTAAATGAATAACCGTCTCGCATCAAACAAGATCCAAATATAATGTTCATGCTCAACGCTGGCACCAAATAACAATTATTCAGGTCTAAAACTAACCCCGAAGGTAGATGTAGAGGTAGCGTGTCGACCACGATCACATCGACTTTGGAACCATTTCCCACGCGCATCATCACCTTGTCCTTAGCCAATCTTCGCTTAATACGTAGTCCCTATTTCGAGTTGCAAATATTAGCAACAGAACCAGTATCAAATACCCAGGTGCTACTGCGAGCATTAGTAAGGTACACATCAATAACATGTATATCACATATACCTTTGTTCACCTTGCCATCCTTCTTATCCGCCAAATACTTGGGGCAGTTTCGCTTCCAGTGACCAGTCTGCTTGCAGTAGAAGCACTCCGTCTCAGGCTTAGGTCCAGATTTGGGTTTCTTCTTTTGAGCAGCAACTTGTTTGTTGTTCTTCTTGAAGTTCCCCTTCTTCTTCCCTTTACCCTTTTTCTTGAAATTGGTGGTCTTATTGACCATCAACACTTGATGCTCCTTCTTGATTTCTACCTCCGCAGCCTTTAGCATTGCGAAGAGCTCGGGAATAGTCTTGTCCATCCCTTGCATATTATAGTTCATCACGAAGCTCTTGTAGCTTGGTGGTAGTGATTGAAGAATTCTATCAATGACACTATCATCAGGAAGATTAACTCCTAGTTGAATCAAGTGATTATTATACCCAGACATTTTGAGTATATGTTCACTGACAGAACTATTCTCTTTCATCTTGCAGCTATAGAACTTATTGGAGACTTCATATCTCTCAATCCAGGCATTTGCTTGAAATATTAACTTCAACTCCTGGAACATCCCATATGCTCCATGACGTTCAAAACATCGTTGAAGTCCCGGTTCTAAGTCGTAAAGCATGGCACACTGAACTATCGAGTAGTCATCAACTTTGCTCTGCCAGACATTCTTAATGTCGTCAGTTGCATCTGCAGTAGGCCTGGCACCCAGCGGTGCTTCCATGGCGTAATTCTTCTGTGGAGCAATGATGATATTCCTCAAGTTACAGACCCAGTCCGTGTAATTGCTACCATCATCTTTCAACTTAGCTTTCTCAAGGAATGCATTAAAATTCAACGGAACAACAACACGAGCCATCTATCTACAACAAACATAGACAAGCAAAATACTATCAGTTACTAAGTTCATGATAAATTTAAGTTCAATTAATCATATTACTAAAGAACTCCCACTTAGACAGACATCCCTCTAGTCATCTAAGTGATCACGTGATCCAAATCAACTAAACCATGTCCGATCATCACGTGAGATGGAGTAGTTTTCAATGGGTGAACATCACTATGTTGATCATATCTACTATATGATTCATGCTCGACCTTTCGGACTCAGTATTCCGAGGCCATATCTGTATATGCTAGGCTCGTCAAGTTTAACCTGAGTATTCCACGTGTGCAACTGTTTTGCACCCGTTGTATTTGAACATAGAGCCTATCACACCCGATCATCACGTGGTGTCTCAGCACGAAGAACTTTCACAACGGTGCATACTCAGGGAGAACACTTCTTGAAATTTAGTGAGAGATCATCTTATAATGCTACCGTCAATCAAAGCAAAATAAGATGCATAAAGGATAAACATCACATGCAATCAATATAAGTGATATGATATGGCCATCATCATCTTGTGCTTGTGATCTCCATCTCCGAAGCACCGTCGTGATCACCAACGTCACCGGCGCGACACCTTGATCTCCATCGTAGCATCTTTGTCGTTTCGCCACCTATTGCTTCTACGACTATCGCTACCGCTTAGTGATAAAGTAAAGCAATTACAGGGCGCTTGCATTTCATACAATAAAGCAACAACCATATGGCTCCTGCTAGTTGCCGATAACTTGGTTACAAAACATGATCATCTCATACAATAAAATATAGCATCACATCTTGACCATATCACATCACAACATGCCCTGCAAAAACAAGTTAGACGTCCTCTACTTGGTTTTTGCAAATTTTACGTGGCTGCTACGGGCTGAGCAAGAACCATTCTTACCTACACATCAAAACCACAACGATAGTTTGTCAAGTTAGTGTTGTTTTAACCTTCGCAAGGACCGGGCATAGCCACACTCGGTTCAACTAAAGTTGGAGAAACTGACACCCGCCAGCCACCTGTGTGCAAAGCACGTCGGTAGAACCAGTCTCGCATAAGCATACACGTAATGTCGGTCCGGGCCGCTTCATCCAACAATACCGCCGAACCAAAGTATGACATGCTGGTAAGCAGTATGACTTGTGTCGCCCACAACTCACTTGTGTTCTACTCGTGCATATAACATCTACGCATAAAACCTGGCTCGGATGCCACTGTTGGGGGACATAGTAATTTCAAAAATATTCCTACGCACACGCAAGATCATGGTGATGCATAGCAACGAGAGGGGAGAGTGTGTCCACGTACCCTCGTAGACCGAAAGCGGAAGCGTTAGCACAACGTGGTTGATGTAGTCGTACGTCTTCACGGCCCGACCGATCAAGCACCGAAACTACAGCACCTCCGAGTTCTTGCACACGTTCAGCTCGATGACGTCCCTTGAACTCCGATCCAGCCGAGTGTCGAGGGAGAGTTCTGTCAGCACGACGGCGTGGTGACGATGTTGATGTTCTACCATCGCAGGGCTTCGCCTAAGCACTGCTACAATATTATCGAGGAGGACTATGGTGGAGGGGGGCACCGCACATGGATAAGAGATCAATGATCTATTGTTGTGTCTCTAGAGGTGCCCCCTGCCCCCGTATATAAAGGAGCAAGGGGGGAGGGGCGGCCGGCCAGGGAGGAGGCGCGTCATGGGGAGTCCTACTCCCACCGGAAGTAGGACTCCCTCCTTTCCTTGTTGGACTTGGAGAAGGGGGGAAAGAGGAGGGAGAGAGAGGAAGGAAAGGGGGGGCGCCGCGCCCCTCTCCTTGTCCTATTCGGACTAGGGGGAGGGGCGCACGGCCCTGCCCTAGCCTCCTCTCCTCATCTCCACTTAGGCCCACTATGGCCCATTAAGCCCCCGAGGGGGTTCCGGTACCCCCCTGTACTCCGGTAAAATCCCGATTTCACCCGGAACACTTCCGACATCCAAATATAGGCTTCCAATATATCAATCTTCATGTCTCGACCATTTCGAGACTCCTCGTCATGTCCGTGATCACATCCGGGACTCCGAACAACCTTCGGTACATCATAACTCATAAACTTATAATATAACTATCATCGAAACTTTAAGCGTGGAGACCCTACGGGTTTGAGAACTATGTAGACATGACCGAGACACGTTCCCGGTCAATAACCAATAGCGGAACCTGGATGCTCATATTGGCTCCTACATATTCTACGAAGATCTTTATCGGTCAAACCGCATAACAACATACGTTGTTCCCTTTGTCATCGGTATGTTACTTGCCCAAGATTCGATCGTCGGTATCTCAATACCTAGTTCAATCTCGTTACCGGCAAGTCTCTTTACTCGTTTATGTAATGCATCATTCTGTAACTAACTCATTAGTTACATTGCTTGCAAGGCTTATAGTGATGAGCATTACCGAGAGGGCCCAGAGATACCTCTCCGACAATCGGAGTGACAAAACCTAATCTCGAAATACGCCAACTCAACATGTACCTTCAGAGACACCTGTAGAGCTCATTTATAATCACCCAGTTATGTTGTGACGTTTGTAGCACACAAAGTGTTCCTGCGGTAAACGGGAGTTGCATAATCTCATAGTTGTAGGAACATGTATAAGTCATGAAGAAAGCAATAGCAACATACTAAACGATGAAGTGCTAAGCTAACGGAATGGGTCAAGTCAATCACATCATTCTCCTAATGATGTGATCCCGTTAATCAAATGACAACTCATGTCTATGGTTAGGAAACATAACCATCTCTGATTAATGAGCTAGTCTAGTAGAGGCATACTAGTGACATTAAGTTTGTCTATGTATTCACACATGTATCATGTTTCCGGTTAATACAATTCTAGCATGAATAATAAACATTTATCATGATATAAGGAAATAAATAATAACTTTATTATTGCCTCTAGGGCATATTTCCTTCATGCACAGCCCCGATGACAAGCCAAGCAATTGTTTCATACTTTAGCAATCTCAAACTTTTTCAACTTTCACGCAATACATGAGCGTGAGCCATGGACATAACACTATATGTGGAATAGAATGGTGGTTGTGGAGAAGACAAAAAGGACAAGATAGTCTCACATCAACTAGGTGTATCAACAGGCTATGGATATGCCCATTAATAGATATCAATGTGAGTGAGTAGGGGATTGCCATGCAACGGATGCACTAGAGCTATAAATGCATGAAAGCTTAACGAAAGAAACTAAGTGGGTGTTCATCCAACTTGCTTGCTCACGAAGACCTAGGGCACTTTGAGGAAGCCCATCATCGGAATAAACAAGCCAAGTTCTATAATGAAAAATTCCCACTAGTATATGAAAGTGACAACATAGGAGACTCTCTATCATGAAGATCATGGTGCTACTTTGAAGCACAAGTGTGGTAAAAAGGATAGTACCATTGTCCCTTCTCTCTTTTTCTCTCATTTTTTATTTGGCCTTTCTCTTTTTCTTTTTTTTAAGTCCGAAATCTCATCCCGGCTTGTGGGGGAATCATAGTCTCCATCATCCTTTCCTCACTTGGGACAATGCTCAAATAATGAAGATCATCACACTTTTATTTACTTACAACTCAAGATTACAACTCGATACTTAGAACAAGATATGACTCTATATGAATGCCTCCGGTGGTGTACCGGGATATGCCATGAATCAAGAGTGACATGTATGAAATTATGAAGGTGGATTTTCCACAAATAAGATGTCAACTACATGATCATGCAAAGAGCAATATGACAATGATGGTGTATGTCATAAGAAACGGAATGGTGGAAAGTTACATGGCAATATATCTCAGAATGGCTATGGAAATGCCATAATAGGTAGGTGTGGTGTCTGTTTTGAGGAAGGTATATGGTGGGTGTATGGTACCGGTGAAAGTTGCGCGGCACAAGAGAGGCTAGCAATGGTGGAAGGGTGAGAGTGCGTATAATCCATGGACTCAACATTAGTCATAAAGAACTCATATACTTATTGCAAAAATCTACAAGCCATTGAAAACAAAGCACTACGCGCATGCTCCTAGGGGGTAGATTGGTAGGAAAAGACCATCGCTCATCCCCGACCACCACTCATAAGGAAGACAATCAATAAATAAAATTGTGCTCCAACTTCGTCACAAAGCGGTTCACCATACGTGCATGCTACGGGAATCACAAACTTCAACAAAAGTATTCTTTAAATTCACAATTACCCAACTAGCATGACTCTAATATCACCACCTCTATATCTCAAAACAATTATCAAGTATCAAATTGATCATAGCATCCAATTCACTTCCTATGATAGTTTTTATTATACCCAACTTGGATGCCCATCATTCTAGGACCAATTTTATAACCATAGCAAATACCATGCTGTTCTAAAAGACTCTCAAAATAATATAAGTGAATCATGAGAGATCAACAATTTCTACAAAATTAAGCCACCACCGTGCTCTAAAAGATATAAGTGAAGCACTAGAGCAAAACTATCTAGCTCAAAAGATATAAGTGAAGCACACAGAGTATTCTAATAAATTCTAAATCATGTGGATTCCTCTCAAAAGGTGTGTACAACAAGGATGACTGTGGTAATCTAAAAAGCAAAGACTAATATCATACAAGACGCTCCAAGCAAAACACATATCATGTGGCGAATAAAAATATAGCTCCAAGTAAAGTTACCGATAGACGAAGACGAAAGAGGGGGTGCCTTCTGGGGCATCCCCAAGCTTAGGATTTTGGTTATCCTTGAATATCTTGGGGTGCCATGGGCATCCCCAAGCTTAGGCTCTTGCCACTCCTTATTCCACAGTCCATCAAACCTTTACCCAAAACTTGAAAACTTCACAACACAAAACTCAACAGGAAATCTCATAAGCTCCGTTAGTGCAAGAAAGAAAAACCACCACATAAGGTACTGTAATGAACTAATTATTTATTTATATTTGTGTTAAACCTACTGTATTCCAACTTCTCTATGGTTCATACCCACCGATACTAGCCATAGATGCATCAAAATAAGCAAACAACACACGAAAAACAGAATCTGTCAAAAACAGAATAGTCTGTAGCAATCTGTAACTCTCGAATACTTATGGAACTCTAAAAATCCTACCAAAATAGGAAGTTCCGGTAAGTCTTTATATTGATCTACATAAAAAACAATCAACACAGAAGCACGTTTCTATGAATTACTAAAATTATTTTCGTGCGTGCAAAGTTTTTGTTTTTCAGCAGAATCAAATTAACTATCACCGTAGGTTATCCTATAGGTTCTACTTGGCACAAACACTAATTAAAACATGAAAACACATCTAAACAGAATATAGATGAAATATTTATTACTAAACAGAAGCAAAAAGAAAGGAACTAAAATAAAATTGGGTTGCCTCCCAACAAGCGCTATCCTTTAACGCCCCTAGCTAGGCATTGATAATTTCAATGATGCTCACATGAAAGACAAGAATTGAAGCACAAAGAGAGCATCATGAAACACTTGACAAACATATACAAGTCTAACATACTTCCTATGCATACGCATGTTATAGGAAAACAAATTATCATAGCAAGCAAAAACTAGCATATGCAAGGAAGCGGAAAGAAACAATAGCCATCTCAACATAACGAGAGGTAATTTAGTAACATGAAAATTTCTACAATCATATTTTCCTCTCTCATAATAATTACATGTGGCATCATAAGCAAATTCAACAAAATAGCTATCACATAAAATATTTTCAACAAGATCCACATGCATGCAAAGTTGACACTCTTCCAAAATAGTGGGATTAACATTAACTAAAGTCATGACCTCTCCAAACCCACTTTTATCGAAAATTTCATAAGATTGGACATTCTCCAAATATGTGGGATCTAAAGTTGACACTCTTCCAAACCCACTTTAAATAATATTGCAAACACTATTATCAATCTCATATTCATCATGGGGCTTAAATAAATTTTCAAGATCGTAAAAAGAATCACCCAAAACATGATCATTGCAACAAGTAGTAGACATAGCAATCTTAGCATCCCCAAGCTTAGGGTTTTGCATATTATTAGCACCATTGACATCAAGAGAATCATGCTTTTCATCGAAGGAACTATCAAGTATGGGTGCAATAGCAACGATCTCATGCTTAACATAAGGAACTATAGCAAATTCATCTTCATAAATATTGGCATCATGGACACAAGAATAGCAAGCATCATGTTCATCAAGGGATATTTCAATCAAATTATTGGAATCATAATTATCTATAGATTCATGCATATCATTATTTTCTTCCAAAGCAACAGTCATTCTCTCAATAAATTCTTTGACATAGACATTATGAGCATAATTTTCATAGCAATGTTTAAGTATGTCAAAATTTTCAGATTCATAGAGAGTAATATCATACTTTTCAATCAAAGAAGCAACTTCATAATCACCCTTAAAAGCAACAAATTCTTCAATTTGTTCGATATCATAGTAACTATAAACACCCTTTGCATAAGAAGATAAGATTTCATTATCATTAAACTCACATAGGTAGGGAAGGTGTTTTTTTATGGTTCTTAGAGCAACAAGTAAAATCACAAATTTCACAAAAATTCCAAGCATAACACAACAAACGGTTTATTTGATCCCATAAGAGTATCCCTTTTTGTGACACACGATGATGCACAAAATGAGCATGCTCATCTAAAGATTTCCCATAAACTAGGCTAGTTGGGGTTTCGGCACGAGCGCATAAGGATTGAAGATGATCCAAGTAGAACACTTTAAGTGGATCCATATCAATAGTTTTAGCAAGCAAAGATGCACGCACATACAAGCAAACATAAGATTGAACGGAAGAAGGGCGAATAAAATGGCAAGGGTGAAGTGGGGGAGAGGAAAATGAGAGGCAAATGGCAAATAATGTAATGCGAGGGAGATGAGTTTGTGATGGGTACTTGGTATGTCTTGACTTGAGCGAAGACCTCCCCGGCAACGGTGCTAGAAATCCTTCTTGCTACGTCTTGAGATTGCATTGGTTTTCCTTGAAGAGGAAAGGGTGATGTAGCAAAGTAGCGTAAGTATTTCCCTCAGGTTTTGAGAACCAAGGTATCAATCCAGTAGGAGGCTCCTCAAAACTCCCACGCACCTACACAAACAAACAAGAACCTCACAACCAACGTAATAAAGGGGTTGTCAATCCCTTCATGGCCACTTGCAAAAGTGAGATCTGATAGAGATAATATGATAAGATAAATATTTTGGGTATTTTTATGATATAGATTGGAAAGTAAAAATGCAAATAAAAGTAGATGATAAACTTATATGATAAAAGATAGACCCAGGGGCCATAGGTTTCACTAGTGGCTTCTCTCAAGATTGCATAAGTATTACGACGGGTGAACAAATTACTATCGAGCAATTGATAGAAAAGCGCATAGTTATGAGATTATCTAGGCATGATCATGTATATAGGCATCACGTCCGTGACAAGTAGATCGAAATGATTCTGCATCTACTACTATTACTCCACACATCGACCGACTCCTACCTGCATCTAGAGTATTACGTTCAGGAAGAATAGAGTAACGCATTAAGAAAGATGACATGATGTAGAGGGATAAACTCATGCAATATGATATAAACCCCATATTTTTATCCTCGATGGCAACAATACAATACGTGCCTTGTTACCCTTGCTGTCACTGGGAAAGGACACCACAAGATTGAACCCAAAGCCAATTACTTCTCCCATTGCAAGAAAGATCAATCTAGTAGGCCAAATCAAACTGATAATTCGAAGAGACTTGCAAAGATAACTTAATCACACATAAAAGAATTCAGAGGAGATTCAAATATTTCTCATAGATAAACTTGATCATAAACCCACAATTCATCGGATCTCGACAAACACACCGCAAAAAGAGTTACATCGAATAGATCTCCAAGAAGATCGAGGAGAACTTGGTATTGAGAATCAAAGAGAGAGAAGAAGCCATCTAGCTAATAACTATGGACCCGAAGGTCTGTGGTAAACTACTCACAACTCATCTGAAGGGCCTTGGAGATGATGCAGAGGCCCTCTGTGGTCGATTCCCCCTCCGGCGGAGCGCCGGCGAAGCCTCCAAGACGGGATCTCGCGGATACAGAAGGTTGCGGCGGTGGAAACAGTTTTCGTGGTCCCTTGGATGTTTTTGGGGTACATGGGTATATATAGGAGGAACAAGTAGGTCGGTGGACGTTCGAGGGGCCCACGAGGGTGGGGGCGTGCCCACCCCTAGGGGGCGCGGCGGGCACCCTCGTGGCTGCCTCGTCTGTTGCTTGACTTCCACTCCAAGTCCCCTGGATTGCGTTTGTTCCAAAAAGATCGCTCCCAAAGGTTTCATTCCGTTTGGACTCCATTTGATATTCCTTTTCCTCGAAACACTGAAATAGGCAAAACAACAGCAATTCGGGCTGGGCCTCCGGTTAGTAGGTTACTCCCAAAAATGATATAAAACTGTAAAGTAAAGCCCATAAACATCCAAAACAGGTAATATAATAGCATGGAACAATAAAAAATTATAGATATGTTGGAGACGTATCATGGGACAGTATGTGGATGAGTTCAGCAAGTTAGCACGTTATGCCTTGGATGATGTGGCCACAGATGCCGCAAAACAGGAGAAGTTTTTTGAGAGACTTAATGATGAGCTAAGCATGCAGTTGATGGTGGCAACTTTCAACAACTACCAAGAGTTGGTAGACAGGGCCCTCATGATAGAAGGCAAGCAACAATAGATTGATAATTGCAAGATGAAGTATTGGCAAGGGAGGTACACTTCTGGAGCTCAGTAGAAGCCCCGCTATTCCCCGTACTCGGGAGGACATACTCACAACCATGGAGGCCATAACCATGGAGGACATGCACAAAATGGAGGAAGTTCGCACAACCACTGTGTCCCCGAGAATGGAAATGGGAATGGAGGAAGCAACAGTCAGAACCGTTCCAACCCCGCAACATCAGCCAAGAGGATCTGAGCCACATTACTTGTTTCCAGTGCGGGAAGACTGGACATTATGATATTGAATGTTCTGAAGCAAAGAATGGAAATGGCAATGGAAGTTCTGCAAAGAAGCCCAACCCCTTCACCAAAGGTCAGGTGAACCACGTCAGTGTGGAGGAGATTGAGGATCAACCCGACGCAGTTGTCGGTAAGTTTTTGATTAATGCATTTACAACACTTGTTCTTTTCGATACTGGTGCATCTCATTCATTCATATCAAGGGGATTTGTGGATAAGTATAGTTGCCAAAAGTAGCCCTTAAGTCACCTATGTTAGTAAGTTCCCCAGGAGCGGAGTATATGGCTAGTAGGGGATGCTATCAGTTGCCAGTAACCATAGGTAGACATGTATTCCCCACCGACCTGATTGTCCTGGAGTCACAAGGATTGGATGTGATACTAGGCATGGATTGACTATCCAAGTTTGAAGGAAACATCGATTGCGCCAGTAAATCAATTCTTCTCACCACCCTGGAAGGAAAGAGGAGCAAATATGTATCCAGGCATGCGCCGAGGAAGACTCAGGTGAATTCCTTATCAGGAGTTGTTCAGGAGGAAGTACTAGTGGTGAAGGATTTCCCGATGTATTTCCGGAGGAGTTACCAGGCATGCCACCAGATCGAGACATTGAGTTTTTGATTGAGTTATTGCCAGGCACCGGACCAATATCAAAGATACCATATCGGATGCCCGTAAATGATCTGGAGGAAATGAAGAAGCAGATTGAGGAGTTACTGGAGAAAGGTTATATTCGACCAAGTTCATCACCTTGGGGAGCCCCAGTGCTTCTAGTTGAGAAGAAGGATGGATCTTTGAGGATGGTTGTTGGTTATCGTGCACTGAATGAAGTGACGATCAAGAACAAATACCCTCTACCGATGATCAATGATTTGTTTGACCAACTGCAAGGAGCTAAACTTTTCTCCAAGATCGATCTTCGATCGGGTTATTACCAGTTGAAGATCCGAGAGCATGATATACCTAAAACAGCTTTTACCACGAGGTATGGGCTATATGAGTATACAATTATGTCATTTGGTTTGACAAATGCCCCTGCCTATTTCATGAGTATGATGAACAAGGTGTTCATGGATTTTTTGGATAAGTTTGTCGTGGTGTTCATTGATGATATATTGGTCTACTCGAAGAATGAAGAGGAGCATAAGGAACCTTTGCGTTTGGTTCTCGAAAAGCTCAGGGAACATCAGTTGTATGCCAAGTTCAGCAAATGTGAGTTTTGGTTGAAGGAAGTTGGATTTCTCAGACATGTTATATCCGGAGAAGGAATAGCAGTAGACCCTACCAAGGTTGTTTCTGTCACTCAATCATTGGCACCCACCTCAGTGGGAGAGATCAGAAGTTTTCTTGGACTTGCAGGTTATTACCGGAGATTTATCGGAAAAAAATTCTAAGATTGCGAAGCCCATGACAGAGTTATTGAAGAAGGACACTAAGTTTAAATGGACTAAGGATCGTGAGACCAGTTTTCAGGAGTTGAAGAAACGTTTGGTTACAGCCCCAGTGTTGATTCTCCCAGATATACGCAAGGATTTCCAAGTGTATTGCGACGCTTCATGTCGAGGACTTGGAGGAGTGCTTATGCAGGATGGAACAGTTGTCTCATATGCCTCACGATAGCTTCGACCTCATGAGTTGAATTATGCTACACATGATTTGGAGTTAGCAGCCGTAGTGCATGCACTCAAGACATGGAGACACTTTCTCATCGAAAACCGTTGTGGTATTTACACGGATCATAAGAGTTTGAAGTATATCTTCACGCAGAAGGAGTTAAACCTCAGACAAAGGAGATGGTTGGAGCTCATAAAGGATTATGACATGAGATTGCATTATCATCCAGGAAAGGCCAACGTCGTAGCAGATGCGTTGAGCCGCAAGAGTTATGTTAACACGCTCATAACCGGAGGATTGCCTAAGGAGTTAGTAGACGACCTTAAGGAGCTATGCTTGGAGATAGTTCCGAGAGGTTATGTTGCAGCATTGGAAATTCAGTCCACTTTGTTGAGTAAGATCAGACAAGCCCAGGAAGATGGACAAGGAGATTGCTGAGATAAAGGAAAGGATGAGTAAAGGAAAGGCTAAAGGATTTCGTGAGGATGAGCATGACACCTTATGGTTTGAGGATCATATTTATGTGCCTAATGGCCATGAGATCGGGAAGTTGATTCTTCAGGAGGCTCATGATTATCCTTACTCAACTCACCCAGGCAACACCAAGATGTATCTGGATTTGAAGGAAAGTTTCTGGTGGACAGGAATGAAGAAGGATATTGCCGAGTATGTAGCAGTATGTGATGTATGTTAGAGAGTTAAGGCAGAGCATCAGAAACCAGCGGGATTGCTACAGCCGTTGCCGATACCCGAATGGAAGTGGGATAAACTTGGCATGAATTTTATCACTGGATTACCCATGACTTGTTCAGGCTATGACTCTATCTGGGTTGTAGTTGATCGCTTGACGAAAGTAGCCCATTTCATCCTGGCGAAGACAACTTATACAAGTGCTAAGTTGGCAAAGATATACATGACCAGGATCGTATGCTTGCATGGAGTTCCGAGGACCATAATATCAGATAGAGGAACACACTTTACTTCAAAGTTTTGGAATCAGTTGCATGAAACTTTGGGTACTAGGCTAGAGTTCAGTACAGCCTTTCATCCACAGACAGATGGACAGACCGAGAGAGTTAACCAGATTCTGGAGGACATGTTGAGAGCTTGTGCGCTAGATTATGGATCTAGCTGGTATGATAATTTGCCCTATGCAGAGTTCTCCTATAACAACAATTATCAAGCCAGTTTGAAGATGGCCCCTTTCAAAGCTTTGTACGGAAGGAGGTGCAGGACACCGTTATCGTGGGATGAAGTTGGAGATCGACAATTATTCGGACCAGACTTAATTAGAGATTCTGAGGAGAAGGTTAAGTTGATTCGAGACACGCTCAAGGTAGCCCAGTCCAGGCAGAAGAGTTATGCGACACTAAACGCAAGGAGGTAGTCTACGAAGTCGGAGACAGAGCATATCTTTGTGTGTCCCCACTTCGAGGAGTTAAACATTTTGGAGTCAAGGGAAAGCTAGCACCACGTTTTGTAGGACCCTACAGAGTTTTGGGACGCATGGGGGAAGTTGCCTACAAGTTGGAATTGCCCAAAGGATTGTCAGGACTTCATGACGTGTTTGACGTTTCCTAATTGAAGAAGTGCCACGCTGAGATGTCCGACATTCCTCTGAGAGATACAGTGCCACTGGAAGCAATTTAGTTGGATAGTGATCTGACCTATGAAGAGAAGCCAGTCAAGATTCTTGAGTTTTCCAGCCGAGTTACTCGCAACAAGGTTATCAAGTTTTGCAAAGTTTAGTGGAGCCACCGTACCAAGGAGGAAGCCACCTGGGAGCGAGAAGAAGATCTCCGCAAGGACCACCCAAACCTTTTTGCCGACCAACCCGAATCTCGAGAGCGAGATTCATCTTAAGGGGGTAGGTTTGTAACATCCCAATTTTCAATTTGGATGTTATACATAGATCATCAAATGCATATCATATTTATTTTTGCATTTTGTTGTGATCCTAGAAATCTTAAGCAACTCAAGGACCCAAGGAGAGAGTTGGAGGTTTCACAAAATTTCATATTTGAATTTATTTCAAATTTGAAAAGAGGATCAATTTGTTTTGAATAATTTCTCTCTCTAATTATTTCCAACAATAAAAATAGATGAGAGAAGATAAAATGACTTCTTCAATAGAAGAGAAATTATTGGAGAAGAAATTTTAAAATCAAATTATTATTTTATTTGAATTTTATTTGCTATTTCATTTGAATTAGAGAAAAACATGCATTTTCAAAAATTGCATTTAGTCCACAAAAATGTTCATCTTGTCCTAAATATTAGGTTTGGACGGTGAAAATTGTTTCTGGATTTTTTTATATTTTATTAGGATTTTTCTTCGCGGCAAAATTATTTAAAAAAAAGAGTTTCAGACCGAACTGGGCCAAAGGCCCAGCCGGCCAAGTCGTCGCCGCCGCCTTCCCCGCCCCGCACGCCGTGCCGCTGCGGGACTCCCGAAGGAGTCCGAGCTCGCGCCGCCGCCTTCCCTGCCCCGCACGCCGTGCCGCCGTTCGGGAGTCCGAGCTCGCGCCGCCGCCCCGACTTCCTCCCCAAGTCGGAGGAGCGCCCCTGGCCATTTATAAGGCGTCGCCGCCGCCGCAGCGCACCACCATCGCCGCCGCCTAGCGCTGCTAGTTGCTAGCTGCTGCTGCCGCCCAGCGCCGCCGTCGCCCCGTTGCCATCGGAGCCGAGCCGCCGCCCCGCCGCCGCCGAAGCCGAGCCCCCGCCCTGCCGGATCCCGCTGCTGCCGTCGTTTTTCCCCGCCGCCGGCCGATCCGCGTTGACTGGTATGAACCGATCGGTTCTTTTCGTTTTTTTTCGTTTTGTTCGGTTTAGGTTTTTAGATCGGTTTTTTGTTAGTTTGTTCCATTACTTCTTATTAACGAACGAATTCATTCGTTTAGTTCCGTTAGCAGACGTTCGCCCGATAGTTTTTTTTAGTTTTATTTTCGGCCAGGCACCTATCCACGAATAAGTTTTATCGCGACTTAGCCCCTGATCTTAAACTAGCGTAACTTTTTGCTCGTTTATCTAAATTAGATGAAACCAACGCCTAAATCTTCGTAACAATCTCTTCTTTCTAGGTAATCAACTTGAACATGATTTTGACAATTTAAAATTTGAGTTTAGATCAGATTAGTAATCGATCTTGTTTCGTTTGTATCTTGAGTTTCGTAACTCCGTTTGAGTTGTTTCTTTTTGCAAATCGTAGCTAATAACATGTACCTACTGTTAAGATCTAATCCACATGAAAATAATGCTGTTAGGTTTTGTTTTCTGTTTAGTTTAGTCGTTTGCTTATTCCGAGTTTGATTTGGATCTTTTCTCGATTTTCTCTCTGTTTTGTTTGAGTGATTGCTTATGTATGCTACTGTTTGTCTATGCTAGATTACCCGGAGTGCGAAGCTTGTTACTACGAATTACTAGAGTTTTTAGATCGTTAGCAAGGCAAGTTACACTTTGATCATACTTTTTATACCCAGTTTTTACTACTAGTAAGCATGCACATGCAACGCGCGTCTCAAACGTAAATCAGGTGAGATTCACATGATATAAAAAAATAAATGTTTTTAAAAATATAAATCAAATGGATACACAATGTTTGATGTCGCTCAAATTGTATTTTCAAAAGTGAGACACGATAGTGGTTATGTTGCTTCATAGAGTAATCGCAGAAAATATTCTTATTTAAATAAAATTAGCAATTATTTATTAATGCAGTAATATAGGCTTGTAGTGTAGTCTTCTCTTTGAATGTAGCCAGGAAAAAAAGTATGAACTGCCTTACGGTGCAATTATATTGTTCTAGATGCTTAATTCTCGAATCTTATTTTATTCTACTAATCTGCGTAGCAAAATATATACTTGACTAATTTGGATCGAATTATATATATTTTATGGTTGTGTGGATTGCCAAAATTATGTAGCTGCCTATTATGGATAATAGGAAATAGAAGATGATATGTGACTACAATGACTTCTATATAAAATAAAGATGATTTATAAGAACTAACTGAAATGTAAAAGGGCTAAAGAAATCCAATAATTATCATGATAGAAAGTATTTATCCAGTTTTGTATGTGTTTATGCGTTGGCAACCATACTAACTTACAATGCCGTAAGATGCTCTGTGCGTATAGAAACTGAAATGGGTTAGAAAGAAAAATAAAGATGGAAGGAACAATATTCCAGATTATTTGTCAAGCTTAACCTTATCAAGCTTTCAGGCCAGCTTCTAAATTACAAAAAATATGATGAATCCTCAAATAAGAAAGAGCCAACAATTTGGAACATGCTACAAAACTGGTGAAGATAGAAAGCATTCATCCTCTTCTTCCTTGTCGTAAGGAGTAGCTTCATCATACATTTGTAACAGTGTAATACTTGATCCGAAAAGAGTTATTCATTATTATTATTGGAGGAAAGAGGCGCGCAGACAAAGAAAGAGAGGCGGTGCAAATAAGGCCTTAAACAGTATGTCTTCAAGTTTGATGACTGCAGATATGTTGGATCATTTGAAACTGCACAAGTATATAAGAATAAATATATGTGGCAAAATAGTGAAAGGTATATGGTTTCTCTGTCATGAAACAAAATAAATCCGATTGATGTGCATGATGGCGGCAGGCAGCTCACGATTAGCTTCCTAATAGGATGGATGCGTCCGAGATACGTTTTTTAATATGACGGATTTGTCTGAGATTAGTTTCCTAATAGGATGGATGCACTCTGATTTACTTTCCTAGAATGTGATGCACCCATGATTATTAGTTTCCTAATTTCCCAGGCGTGGAGTTTCATATTTTCCTCCACTGTGGAGTACGGCCAGTCAATGTAAATTGCTAAGTGCACACAGAAAATGGGTTAGGTTAAGTCTAACCGTTAGATTGATTTTAGTGGGTCTAATTGTGCGGTGGTATTGGATCTGTGTACACTTTGTGGGGTGTGCTTAAAGAAGTTCTTGTTTGATTGTTTAATAGTAGTATAGATGCATTAGTATTGCTCCTCAAATATTTGCATGAGTAGGATTGAGAACATGTGGTTTGGTTGTAGTATTATGAGGTAGAAACCTAATACCTTTGATCACCCCGGGAATATACGTTATGCTCTATTATTGCTTAGCCATGCTCGTAGACAGGGATTAGATCATGATTCACATGGAAGTTATGAGAGTTATTAATTTTTGGATAACCTTAAGGCGACAACTTTAATACACATCTGGGTGGATTGGTTGGGGCACCTGGAGAATCCCGTGTTTGTCCATTTGGAAAATCCTGGAGTACCCGTGTGATTTTTCCTCGGTTCGCCACCCAGGCTCAAAGGGGTCATATGATATTTCATGCCTAGAAACTTCCGTGTGCAGCCATAAGCCATTATGGGCTCTGGCATATTTGAGTAAGTTGTATGAGCCCTCAAAGAGGTGGACTAGCAGATGTAGGGGAAAGTAGGTGTACCGGTCTGCCCGGAGTAGAGAGTTAATGCTTCAGAAAGACTATGTCTCGATCTTTCGATCATGGATGCGGTCGAGTCTTGTGGGGAAAAGTGCGCAACCTCTGCAGAGTGTATAAACTAATCATGGTTAGCCGTGTCCCCGGTTATGGACATCTTGAGTATGTGGAATTGGATATTATTGTTGATCTCATCACTCTTAAATTAATTGAATTGGGTGTAATATTGATACTTGTTTAATTTGGATTTGAATTGGAGGAACCTTCTCAAATATTGGTACAACTTGGGAGTAGTAAATAAATTTAATCCTTTGTTGTAGGGAAAAACTAGCTTTATGCAAAACCATAAACTTAGAGCCTCCACCAGCCAAATATTGCATGTAGATTAGTTCTTGCATTAATTTCTTTACAGTGTAACTCTGCCAGCATATTCAATGTGCTGACCTACACGGCTGCAACGTCTCATGTTGCAGACTACTCAGACGACAAATAAGGTGCGATAGGTTGTTGTCATGCACTCAGCTATGCCGTTGGAGTTGATGGACTCATTTGCCTTTGAAGCTTCCGCAGTTATATAGTTTAGATGGCCTTCAACCATATTATTTGTGTGTAATCATACTCTTTATGAGGTCTCGATATAATAAGTGTGTGATTGAACTCTATTATAATTCCTCGAGTACTATGTGTGTCAGCATTACCGATCCAGGGATGACACTTAAGCACAGAGACTTCGGTCCATTGGGATCGTGGTCGCTACAGAGCGCCTCCTCGTCGTTCGAGTCCATCGCCGAGCAGACAAATCGCTGAACACCTGGTGGGCGTGGTGGGCGCACGCCCGCCGGTATCCCGCCCTACGCATCCGGAGCGCCGGAAAACTCGCCCAGGAAGGTGGTGGAGAGGTTGCGGCGGTGAAACCCCTCTCTTTTCCGACGGGGAATGGCCTATCTAGAGGTGGTGGGCGGTGGGCGGCGCCGGGATCGGCAAGGTGGCGGGAGGTCGCGCGGGGGTGGGGGGTGGGGGGTGAATCTGGTCGTTTGTCTCGACTTTTCGCCTGACAGTGTGGCCGAGACGTGGTTTTCCCTTCCACCGGAGCCCCCAAACGCCCCTAGTGTGCTGGGTTCGGCCTGTGATCGCCGTGCCCAAAAACGGGCCGAGCCGGCGGATTTCGGCGTCTTGGGGGCGCGACTGGGGGCTTTTTTCAACGCCGGCGCGAAAGAAGTCGCCCTGGGGGTGCCTATTAGGGGCGCGACTGGAGATGCTCTTACCCCCTAAATGTCTGTCTTGGCAGACAACCCACACAAAAAAACGTCACCCAACGGGATACCCTCAATCAAAGCCCAAATGCCAGCATAGAGGATATGGGGATGTTCAGACGTGTCCACCACGTCGCTCCGACTTTGAAGCCCTTCAAACCGACCAAGTCCAGCCAATCAACTGCCCTGCCCGGCCTCCCTTAACCACCTTCGAGCCTTTGCCCTCCTTCATGCTCGCTTCGCATCTGCGTCGTCGTCCTAGATGTGAATGCCCACTACCATGTCCCCTACTGCCATGGACTATGTCTCGACGGAGTCCGTGGGGGCCCGATGTCGCAAGCAACCCGGGGACCATGCTCGGAGGGAGCGGCGCGCTTAGCAACGCCATGTGAAGCTGCAGAGAGGTAAGCCGTGGAGAAGGAGGTCATCGACATGGACTTCTAAACAATATTTGTGAGCTGTTCAACAAGTAAGATATTCTTGTCATGTTATTTTCTGCTCAACAAATTGATTGTATTCCAAATAGAGGTTTCACCAGACTCCTATGGCATCAACGAATACATTTGGTGGCTAAAGGCTCAGGTGATGGTTGATCCATGCTACTCAAAGCAAATGTTCAAGAAGACACAATGAAAGTACATGTGTGAGCTCTCAAATGAACCATCTTTGTACCAAGCAATGTAGGAAGACCATCAACTACTGGAAGGCAAGCAGCTATAGAGGCTGATCACATAAGAAAATCACAAGGCATAGTGTGCAGTGGCGGAGCCAGGATTCGAGTATAGGGGGGGCCGGCTACGTATATTGATCTAATCTCGTTGGTAATTACTCGCCGCTCCTACTAAAACTGTCGATCGTTGGGGGGAGGGGGCAGGCCCCTGCTCGTCCCCCCAGCTCCGCCCCTGATAGTGTGATTATGTATTTGCAAGTACTTTGTTGAGGCGCAAACCCACCAAACAT
>NC_057798.1:140902013-140917368 GCF_018294505.1 Triticum aestivum | reverse complement strand
CTGAAACTTGGTTTTCACGTGATATTGTCTCGACAAGGAAAAACCTCATTTGTCTCGTCTATGGAACTACTGTGTTCGAGCCAAGCCAGGAGGAGGGAGCAGGGAGAGCACCCGGAAGCCCGAACCGTCGTCCCGGAAGCCAGTCGACCCCACGGACCTAACGATCGATCCCAAACCCCATCAAACCTTTGCGTGCTCCCCGCTCCACTTCCCCCCTCCCCTCTCCTCACTGCAGCCACAGCGCGCTCCGGATCGGCGGATCTCGTCGGGCGGCGGCCGCCACGATGATGAGCAGCGTCTCCCCTCCGGCGCCGTCGCTTCCCTCCGGGGTACGTACGGACCTCCTCTCCCTCTCTCCAGATCTGGCGCGGCGAACGCCCCTCGCTGTCGGACGCCTCTAGATCCTTCGGCCAGGGCGCCCCTCGTGCCTGCCGTGTGGCACGACGCGCGTCCTTAGCACCCGTCGACGCCCCTGTCGCGTTCCCCCGGAGGCCGTCGCGGGGATGTTGGCCGTGGAATTCCGGGGGCGATGTGTATGTGTTTGTCGAGCCTGTGACGCGCTTCGCCTGTAAACGCGTGGTTGAGTTGGGGTGCGCGGATCTCGGCAATGGTTTAGAGTTGGATAGCTGAATCCGTTCGCTAGCTCTCTGTCTGCACCAATGCCAGAGAAAGAAGGACCTGCATCATGCTGTTTCCAAGCCACCTTTGGTGGTCTCATGTGGATTTGTTTGCTCTTGCCCGGAGTTTAACAGATTTGTATGCCTCAGATGTGGCCTGGTAGCTGGTTTTTGTTTTGTGTTGTTTTTGTTTTGAGGAAAGGCCTGATAGCTGAATTACGCGTGGGAAAACTTGTCGCTGTACACTGATAGATGCCGTGTTTATCACAATGCAGGGTGGAAGCTTCTTCAGAGGGTACACGAAGCTCTGCAAGGGCCTCGCCGTCATATTGCTTCTCGTGCACCTCTTGGTCCAGCTGTTCCCTTCAGCCGTCAACTATCTCGCGCTTATCCCCGCAAGGTAGCCAACACAAACAGATCTTTGTTGCACTTTAATCTGATGTTTGCATCGAAATTTCAGCCACATACCCGAGTAGTGGTCAAGTTAGTGGTTGCATGCCAAGAAGGGGAAGCTGACCTAATTTCTTAATTAACCGCTTTACTGTCAGCACCTTCAGTTCTGTCAGCACCATTAGTTTTGAGTTTTTAGATTGCAAGGATTTGTATAGCATCTAGTAACCTTCCAAGGAGAAATATCACGTGTAGATGTGTCCTTCCAAGGAGAAATATCATGTGTAGATGTGCCAGTACCCTATAGCACTGACTGGTATACAGTACACAGAACTATTACAGCTAGTCAGCATGCTCATCTAGAGTGCCAGTTTTAAATGCAATTTTGGCGCAGTGGTGATAGTTTTGAGTGTGGTGCCATGCATTCTACTCCCTCCGTTCCTAAATATAAGTCTTTGTAGGGATTCCATTAGGTGGACTACATACGGAGCAAGATGAATGAATCTAAACTTAAAATGCATCTATATACATCCGTATGTGGTTCATAGTGAAATTTCTATAAAGACTTACATTTAGGAACGGAGGGAGTAGTCAGTAATTAAGTCGTATATTTTCTAACCTCTAGATTGCATCATTGTATTCATTATTACATCTGGTGCACACAAAATTAAACCTACCTATCTTGCTTGTTTTGAAATGAAGTTACAGGCAAGGTTTACGAGTCGATGAGTCGTCCTGAGGTTGAGACCCATAGACTAAGCGTGAGTAGTCGATACTAAAGTTGTGACTCATAGACTAGTCGACACTGAAGTGTAGTCGGCCCTGGAGTTGAGACTCATAGACTAGTCTTGACTAGTCCTTGGACTCGTAATCCATGGTTACAGGTAGTTTTTCCTTAAGAAGCCAATTAATGTTAAGCATGCCTTTGAGGTGTTACCCTGTATAACTTGAACATGTTAGATGTTTGGCATACTTCTCATAAAAAATCATGCTTCTATTTTCTTTGGAATTGTTTGATTAATTTATTTTTTCTTCAGGACAATCCCTTTCGCCTGGAACTTGATAACTGCTGGCTATGTCGAGCAAACTATTCCAGGGGTAAGTTCTTCCTCTCATCTTTGTCAAGGGCACGGAGTTTTGATTTGTTCTTTTGTATGCTTTGTAATCATCTTAGCACTTGGTATGTGTCCTCTAATTAATTTTATGGAACATTACTGGAACTAAATCTCCGTGAAATGAAAATAAGTAAGAACTATGGCAACTAAAGTAACTATATGTGAAGTAAAGATTTATTTATCGCTGTGTGAGAGATTGCCTTTTCTAAAGTATGTGGACGAGGCGGCAAAGCTTTTTAGATGGTTAGCTATGAAAAAGAACACACTTAATCAAACTAGTAGTGAACTTGATGAGGTTTGGATAGGGAGTGAATTAGAGTATGGTTGCTATGTCTGTCTGGTTATATATTGGTAAGTTTTTCTCATGAATTAGATCATGTTTTAGTAAGGTAGAAACAGAATATGTATAATTCAAATCTTCATTTATGCTGAGCAATAGTCACAAAATCAATTGAGTGGAAATATCTGTGAGAAGTGATGACACATATGCAGTGTATGGCATGGATGTACAGTGAGCTATCTACAGTACTTGCCTGAGATACTTTCTGCAGATGAGCCTTAACTTTAGGATCATGCTAAGCTTGTTAGGGAGTGACAGCGAGTAGTGCTCTCCTTTATCGTTGTTTGCTCTGGACCATGTGTTCAGCTGTTTCATATTTGCTGTTTATATATTGAATAAAATATACTATCATATCTTTAGATTCGCCTTTCCTTGGTCCCCAGCTGCCAAGTGCACTATTTTAATAAGAATTAAACCATTCATATTTCATCGAGCCCCCTCAATTCACATGGATAATGTGCTTCCAGGTGATTATCAGCATAATTGGTCTTCTTTTATTTGGGAAATTATTAGAGCCTCTATGGGGCACAAAGGAGTTATCAAAGTTCGTTTTTATTGTCAACTTCTCAACTTCAATGTGTGTCTTCGTAACTGCTATTGCTGTGTACTATGTAACACAACAAGAGAGCTACCTGTAAGTATTCTGTTTCTATAGAAGTGTCCGAGCACATCTGGTTTGATGTTCTGTATTGGGTAAACTGATGAGTTTTTCTTAACTTTTGATTTCTCAGCTACACTCCTCTTTCTGGTTTTTATGGGGTTCTGTCAGGATTGCTGGTGGGCATCAAGCAACTTATGCCAGAGATGGAGCTTAATCTTTTCGTGCTGAAGATTAAGGGAAAGGTTAATAACTGATACTGTTAATAGAATGACTCTGTTTGATGTTATGTCTGATCTGACATGTTTATTTTTGTCCCTACTCAGTGGATCCCATCTCTTATTGCACTGATTTCCGTTGTTGTAAGCTTCTTCATGAAGGACTTGGTATCTTACCTCCCAGTTATACTGTTTGGCATTTATATGAGTTGGATTTACCTGCGTTACTTCCAAAAGAGGCTAGAGACAGGCCTGAAAGGGGATCCAAGCGAGGAGTTCTCTTTCTCAAGTTTCTTCCCTGCAATTCTGAGGTATTACGAATTCCCCTTTATATAATACTAACTTCTTAGTTTACGGACGAACTTCCTGACTAATTTATGAAAACATAGCCAAATTCTGGATTCGATAGCCTTTATATTTGGATTAATTTATTAAACATATGCAGACCAGTTCTGGATCCAATAGCCTCAATATTCCATAGGCTTCTTTGTGGAAGATCTGATAGGGCAGACCGGGGTCAGACATTGGAAACCTCATCATTGCCGGGTTCAGATTCTACTGAGGCAAACAGGAGGAGGTTAGTTTTTGTGACTTGTTCTCAAGTAACCCTTGCTCACACAAACTAGTCTATGGCTCTATGCAACCCTCCAGTACCTCCCCTCTGTCTTTGTTAATTATCACACATAGGTAATGCTCAAGTGAGTTCTGGATTTATGTTTTGAGACAGTCTTTCAGGATTATTTATACTTTGTGACTGCAGTTTGTGAGCTTGTAGAATCTATGTTGTTACGTCATTCCGTTTGAACTGATTGCCGTATTCTTAGTTTTGGGTCTTTCGGTTCAGTAACTAACTAATAACTCTATTTGGTGCTTCTGGTTGCTGCAAGAACTGTATATGTGCTAGTAGTGTACCCGAGAACAAGCCACAATTAATGCATATGTGCATATGGGATAGTAGTGCACTTGATCTCACTTGGTTGTGTTGATCTCACTGCAGGGAAAGGGGTCAAAGGGCACTGGAGCAAAGATTGGCTGAGAAGCTGGCTGCGGTCAAGAGTACAGAGAGCACATCTCTCGACGCATCTGACAAAGTTTGAGCCTTCTACAAAAATGAATGCTGTGAATTCCTGGTGCTGCGTTACCCAAGTGACGTTGTCTGGAGGACAGGGAGCATCGTCGGTTCGACCGCGACCTCTTTCTATTCCCTAGTTTATTATATCATCTGTAAGTGCTTCTAGGGGAGGTGGTGATGCGAGAATGTGTGATTTTACTGATGTAGGGAACCATGCCGAACTGTGCAATGATAGCATCATGTCTGTTAGCACAATTTAGCCGCATGCTGACTGCTGAGAGTCTTTCGCTTTGCATTTTTGAGGCCCAGAGGCGTTCCATGAGCAATGAACAAGTTAGCGCATTGGTTTGCTTGTTTGTCGATCCGTTTGATTCTATCTGCTTGAGTTATGATAGCCTGACGATCTGAGAAGGTGTTTTGGTGAATTAAATTGGCAGTGATTGGTAAATGACATGATGCTACTGAGTGTGGTACAATAATAAAGTTCATTTTCCATGAGATAAGAAAGAGAAACGCTTATTGTGTATGGGAACTACCAGCCCCAGCCCACCTAGTCGGATTCAGACCCTCATACGTAAGTAAGAATTCTTTGAGTTTTTTTATTTTTCATGGAAGAATTCTTCTCCGGTCAATTTCACACTTCATGAGTGTAATTTATTATGTGTACGCGGTATGTGTAGGTGTAGCATGCTGTAACATCGCTTGCGCGTCTGGAAATAAATTGGGTGATCTCATTGCTTATTTACGGCGATACGTTTTGTCATTACGGCGAGTGATCAACTTATTTCCTTTAGAACAAGCGAGTGATCTGACTTTGACTCTTTTTTTAGGAAGAGTGATCTGACGTTGACATGACTTTGCCGACACACCATTCGTGCAAAAACCGATAAGCCCACGAAAGCCCAGGCCCATTGCCGACCAAGCCCTCTCACGTGTTCGAGCCCTCCTTCCTACCACCAAACAAACAACCCCGCAGGGACACGAAACCAGAGCAGGCAGCAGCAGAACGGGGAAAGAAACACACAAAAGGGAAAAAACAAATTAAAAAAGAGAAAAATCTCCGAGCCCAAGCCGCCTCCCCCATCCCCCCACTCCGGCGCTCCATGCCTCCTGGCCCCCTCCCCCTTCCCCCCGCCGCCGCCGCCGCCACCGCCACCGAGCCCACACGAGCGCCCTCCGCGCGCCCCAGCGCCCGGCGGCAGCGCCGCCCCCTGGCCCGCTAGCCGCAGCGGACGCGCCCTCTGGCCGCCGGTTCTGGGCGGGCGGGAGCGGCGTCGGCGATGGCGCCGACTCGGAAGAAGCGCACCTCCTCCGCGGCCGCGGCGGCCGCCGCCGCGGCCCAGTGGAAGGTCGGCGACCTCGTGCTCGCCAAGCTCAAGGGCTACCCGGCCTGGCCGGCCATGGTGAGTTGCGCGCCCCCTCGCTCCTTCTCTCTGATCTGGGGCTCCCCAAGTGGTCTGGATGACCTAGGGTTCGATGAATCATGCTGTGGGCTGGGGAGCTTGCTTAGGGTTCGGTTAGATAGTGTTTTTTTACTGTACCGCCATGACTCGCAGTAACAAATGAGGTCTGTAGGTAGCTGCTAACGCTGGTTTCGTGACCCTTTCTGTTTTCGTGGCTATAATAGTGGCGATCCTAGCGAGGCCTGGCATGTTTAGGGTTCTTAGACCATGGAGGTAGTTGGTGGTTAGCCGTATGCAAATTCTTTTGATCTTTGCTAGAGGTTCCTGCTAAATCGACGCACCAAACTAGGATCTGGTACTCGAGTTCATGCATTTCTCAAGTCTTGATGATTCTAGTGAGGTTGTGAAGTTGTTGTAGTTCAGATTTCACCCATCTGGCAGTTGGGGCTTCATGCAGTTCCGATCTGTTCGGAGTCGGCCAGCCGAGCTTGGTCAGTTTTAGTTTTTGTTTCGGTACATGATGGTGAGGTTGATAAATAGTTCTCTTGGGATAAATCTTAGTGCTTCACTCTCATCAGATTTATTTTGCGAGATCCCGTGTAAGTGTACTGCCTTTATGATGGAACCACTATAGTCTATTAATGTGATTATCCAACTGTTTTGGTAGCTGGGTGGAAGATGGCGGTAACCTGGTTGGTAAAGGAGAATGCCATCTTTTTTTAAGGATTAATTTGTATGTAGTGAACGAGAACCTGTTGTCTAGATCAGTTGTTATGATGTTTCCGCACCTAGAATAGGTGCAGCGAACTGATGCTGTTAGTTTTTAGATGTGCCAGATTAACTATATGATGTTTCAAATGGTTCTTCGCTATTTGGTAATTTATATGTCATTAGCTCCGATATACTTCTTGAATGGTTTATCTCCTTAAATTGGCCTCCTCAGCAGCTGGATGTGATTGTTATGTAAGTCCATGAAGGTTCGGCAGCGATTGTTCATGTTCTCTGCCCTGACCATGAGAATTTATAGTATAAAGACAACTGGGAGATCCTTAGACCCTCTTCACATATGAATGCGCCACAACCTAGCACGGCTCTCGTTATCCATGTTGAAGTTCCGCATATACTAATTTAGCTCCTTGGTGATGGGCTTTAATGCCGTAGGCAGCCTATGTGGAGCTGTGAAATCCAGATAGTCTCACACTGGAAGTCTACAATGAGTTGTGGAGCGTATAATCTATAATGTACTACTTGTTATGTCCAAATAAGTCACCTCCAGGTTAACCCTGTTGCCTGAAGGAACTGTAAGAGGGTTAGAGGGGTGCATATGCATATGTGTGCCTGTCCAACGTGGGTTCTGTATTGCGCGAAGTATGGGCCATCAAATTAGGTTTCCTTGGATTAGCAATGAGGTTATATAGTGGACTTGCCATGACATACACCTTGTTATGGTTTAAAAAAAACATCAATCTGTGAAAAGTGTTGCATGATCTGTGATAATATGGTATGATCTCTATTTTTTTGCAGTTTGTGCACGTTGGCACTGACGTTGTAATATGAATTTCTTTTGGTGGCGTCTCCTTTTTTTCTGTTTCTATTTTTATTCTTTGGGTTTCTTGCTTTTACTTGTCACTTGAAATTTTGGAGGGTTAATACATAGAAGAGTCCTTCTCGCCCTTTGCTAGCCCTAATGTTTACTCACTGCCCTAAAGTTTTGCTTTGAGATGCTCATTTGCTGTACTTGACAGATAACTCCTTGTTTTCTCCTGCGCTTTAGCTATTATAAGCATTTCCCCATACTCCGCCTTTTCTCAAGCGTTCTATTTTATGATGACTTAGTTCTCCAAACAGTTCTGTACGGGCTTGATTTTATTTTAGCTTACCTTCCTGTTAACATGGCTTGAAGGCACTTGCCATTTTAAGCTTTTGTTATGGTGTCGTGTTATGAGAAAGTTCACAAATCCTGCAGTTGCTTTTCACTATTGCCAGGAAAGTAGTTCCTCTCCTCTGTACACTTTTTTCTGGGAAATATCCCTTTGCTATTATTGCTAAGATTTTGAGGAATATTCTTTAAGCTATATGATTTCTAGGATGAAACTGCTTAGTTGCTTGTTGGTTAAGACTTCCAGTTTCCTTTTGTATCTGTTCCATTCCTAGGTCTGGCTTGTTTAGTCTGAAAAGCTGTGTTTTGGGGCACTGATATTTGTTTGAATTGAAACTGAAAGACCACAGGAATCATAATGAGCACTTGATTTACGGATATCCATACTGTTACAGATTAGCGAGCCGCAGAAATGGGGGCTTCCTTCAACTAAAAAGAAGTTGCTGGTCTACTTTTATGGAACTAAAGAGATGTAAGTTCTACTTTGTATTTAAGATTGTCCTTATGAATCGACAATTATTGTTGATGCATATTTTACCATATATGCACCATTTGCTTGTGCCAAACTATCAAATAGCTTCTCATGTTAGTTGTCGATTATTTTTACAGTAGTTTAGCTCTTTGTCCTCTTTTTACTAGTTACTACTTACTGCATGAGATATGAGGAGACATGGTATATAATTTTATTTTGATAATTCATCTATTTTCTTTTGTGACGATGAGCACAATGGGTATGTCTGTGTTAGCTTTTGTCTATTTACATGTAAGCCATGCGTTGTTTCTACATGATTCTGTTATTTGTGTAAGTGCCCAGTAGATGGTTCCCGTCACGATGACCACATGATGGGGTTTGGGCTTTTTGGTCATTCAAGGTGTCTGCTTTTGGACTGATTTTTACGTAATCAAGCTTGTTCTAGCTATTATGGAGCACTATAAACATTATTTTTTGATTCAGCAATATGCTGTGGCCATACTAGTGTAAATCTGGGGATCCTATTTATGATAAGGATGGTGTACTATCATACACTTTATGTTTTTTTTAGCATAGACTTTTAGGAGTTCCTGGGATGGGTACAAGTATTTTCCTTGCAGCACTTAAGTTTAGTTGTTGTAAGTTCTAATCATGTACTCCCTCCGTCCGAAAAAGCTTGTCTCTTGAATGGATGTATCTAGCACCAAGTTAATGCTAGATACATCCATTTGAGGAACAAGCTTGGGACAAGCTTTTTCGGACGGAGGGAGTACCTGTTTGTGTTATCTTGATAAAGCATCTCTTTGGTTATCACACAATCTTATAGTAGCTTACACCAGGAGCCTGAAAAACTTAATGAGTTAACGGGCAAGTTGGAATCAGTAAATTGCAAATTCAGTAAAATTAAGGGACGATATCTCTGAAATACTTAATCCCTACGATTTTTAATAGATGCACAGTTTTAGTCGAAATGCTAAGAACACAGGAACTTCCAAGTTCCAAGAGAGACTAATGATAATTTGTTAACATAAAGGGTGTCCCAAATGATAAATATTTATACGATGATATAAGTACAATGCAGTAAAGAACTTGAGGCTAGTGGATGTAACACTGGTTAAGTTCTGTCGAATTTTCCTTTCCTATTTTGGGACGTCTTGGTGCTGGCATGGCCTGTCTCATAGGTTGAAAGGTAATACATGCTCACAATCAAAATTATGTTACTTTTGGGGCAACGCGAAAGGATTGGAATGGGAACTTCCTATGTAGATATAATCAGGGCCAGCATAATAGTTTCCATTTATGCTGTGTTTTAATCATTGTCATGGAAATGTAATGGTGTAAAATCTTTTCTTGGAAATAAATCCGGCATTAGAAACAGGTTTGTTGGCACTCTTTAATTTTTGTTTTTGGCATAGAAACAAGTCATGTGCACTCTTGCTCCACCATAACCCTATAGGATTGACGAGGGACAAGGTCATACCACTCCAATCCCGTATTTTTCCTATTCCTACGTTTTGAAATTCCTGCGAATCAAAGAGTGTTTAATTGTACAAAGAGGTTGGAGTGGATGGAAATTTTCCTCCTAAATAATGTGGAAAGCATCCCTTAGGAATTTTCCCTAAGGATTATAATCCTACGTATCAAAAAGGCCACGCAGAATTTTTTTTAAGGAATTAAATCCTCAAAAAGCTCTATGGAGAATTTCTTTGAATCAAAGGAGCCCTAAAAATCTTTCTGTAGAGTACAAGGCGCACATAGACAACCCGCACACACATGGAACCACCATCAAGAAGTCATGAAAACAATTCAAAAAATTGTTATAAGATGCATGTACCATGCCACAAAATTGTCATTTGTAAGTTTTGTCATTCTTTTATAGCCTTTTGGTCGCATTTATGTACGTAGGTAGCATAGCACGGAAGCACTGTAAGGGGAGGAATCATCATTCTATCACACCACTCCTATGCACACACATGCATGCACATCTTCTATACATGCTATGAATATATTAGATTTCACACCCCAACTCAAAGTGGGAACAAACTCTTACTTGAAGCACACACATGTGTACTCCTGTTAAATGCGGCACACCTTGTTGGTGCTGGGGATTGAAGTTAAGTTGATTGCAACAAACACCTTTGCTCCCACCACTAGGCCAAAGACCCCTCCACAGCCATCTTAAAATCTAATTATGTAATGGTAGGAATTGTTGGTAATGAGCAATCTCAGCCTGAGATGTTTGTAACTCACAGCAATCATGCCATGATGGCTATCATGTTTGCACATTTTACTCTCAATCCAATATTCTTGATTCCAGATGTTTAAATGTTCGCTCTGACATTAGTTTTTAATATTGTAGTGCTTTCTGCAATTATGCTGATCTTGAGGCGTTCACTGAAGAGAAAAAGAAATCTCTACTTGTTAAACGACATGGGAAAGGAGCAGATTTTGTCAAAGCAGTTAAGGAAATAGTGGAAATTTTTGATTCTATGAAGAACGAGGACAATAATAAGAGTGGTTTGGCCCCTGCCAACAATAGCAGCAGTTTGGACACTGGAGGTCCTGAAGAAGGTTCTGATTTGGCCAATGACAACAAGCTCGAGGGTAATCCTGCCTCTTCCATGGATCACAGCATGGCCAGTACCCCTGGGTCTAATATTGCTGCATTGGAGAGTGAACACTGTGTTGTGAACTCTGCACCTGATGAGCCTGCTAGTTCATTTTCAAAGAAGAGGAGAAGTAATACTCTGCAACTAGGTTCTTGCACTCACCGTGATCTTACTTCCCCACGGAGGCCAAGAAGTTCATTAGGTGCTGATCATAGGACTCGGGATTCTTGTGGGCCGAATGGTCTCAATCTGCCTCCTGTTGATATGACCACTGATGATAGGCAGGAAGGTTCTTCTCGGCGTAAATGTATAGGTGATGACAAACCTAAATCGGATCTCCTTTCAGCTACAAAGGATGTTATGCTGTTCAATTGCGGTCAAGGCACCTCAAGTCAATCTGGAGCTTCTCTGAATGGTAATTATGAGAACAATTCGAGTTCTGCTGCAAATATAGAAAGTAATCTTAATGTTGAAGTATGTCAAACTGTCATGGGCAAAGAAGATAATCTTGATGGGACACAAGATCTTTCCACGAGCACAACAGTTACT
Source organism: Triticum aestivum (assembly GCF_018294505.1). NCBI lineage: Eukaryota > Viridiplantae > Streptophyta > Magnoliopsida > Poales > Poaceae > Triticum > Triticum aestivum. Next base: position 140,906,106 of record NC_057798.1, on the reverse strand, counting down.
TGTAAAAGAAAGCGAAGCCCGGACACCAATGATGTTAATAATTCTATTAGCAGCGTGGTAGCAAATATGGATGAAGAATTGCAGCCTAATTCAAGTGGAAACCTGCCAGATTCTCCAAATTCAGGGAATGAAGTCAATAAGTCAGATGGAGATGACCACTTGCCTTTAGTAAAAAGGGCACGGGTTCGAATGGGAAGACCCCAGCTCGAGGACTCCATGGTTGATGAGCTTGATATTTCTGATAACAAAGTAGAGTTGGCTATACCTGTAGATGAATGTTATAAACATGACTTGTCTTCATTAGTGGGAAAAGATCATCCAGCTGATGATGTCCCCTATCGCATAGATCCTTCACCCAAAGTAGACACATCGCTGGCATCGGGAAATGATCAATCAGCTGAGGAGGTGCTTCCTGGCATAGATCCTTCACCCAAAGTAGACCCATTGCTGGCATCGGGAAATGATCATTTAGCTGAGGAGGTGCTTCCTGGTATAGATCCTTCACCCAAAGTAGACCCATTGCTGGCATCGGGAAATGATCATTTAGCTGAGGAGGTGCTTCCTGGCATAGATCCTTCACCCAAAGTAGACCTGTCTGCATCAGGAGAAGTTCAGACTGCTTGCAAGGACAAAGAGTATCAATCAAAGGTTTTGACGTTAGATGGAGAAGCTGCTTTACCTCCATCTAAACGTCTCCATCGTGCCTTAGAGGCTATGTCTGCTAATGCTGCTGAAACTACAAGTAATCCGCCTGAAGTGAATAAGGCAAAGGAGTGTATCCTGAAGCCTTGCACAACGTCGATAGGAAGCTCTCCTTTTAATAACTCTGCAGATGCACTTGTCAGAAGTCCAAGATCTGCAACAACTAAAGGCCCGGAAATATGTTCAACTGTACTTTCTTTAGATACCCCAACTGGCCTAAAGTGTATGTCACAACCATTCATATTAAACAAGGACTCCCCGTCTTCTGTTTCATTGGAATTGACAAACGGTGGCAATCATGATCTTCCAAAAGACAAAGTTCACACCAGGGATGATGATGATATCTGTGGAAATTCTCCAGCCTGTTCCTTGGAGTTGAAAGAGCCTGTCTTTGTATCTAAGTTTGATCAGTTGCCTGTGGGGAAAGTAAGTACAAATGAGCTCCCAGATCCAATTGGTAACTCTGGTCGAGATTTTAGTAAAAATATTGATGGATGTGCTTATCCACTTAGCCATGCAAAGACTGTTGTGTCAGGTGCTAATCACGATTCCAATTCTGAGCCACAAAATAAGACAGTTTTGGCTGAACCAACAGTCAGTGTGGGTGACAGGACAAGTGCCTCTTTGTTGGTTACTAAAGTTACATGCAGCCAGAATGTTGCAGGCGCTCGAACATTTGAAGTGTAAGCCTTCTATTTTCTTTTTCTTAGATACATACACACTATTTTCTGCCTAGGTAAATATATTATACATTTATACTCCCTCCAACTGAAAATACTTGTCATCAAAATGGATAAAAGGAGATGTATGTAGAACTAAAATACGTCTAGATACATCCCCTTTTGTTCATTTTGATGACAAGAGGGAGTACGTCTTTACCTTAATTAACTAATTCCAGCAATCTTGGATATCTTGTGTTTTCCATTTTAACATTGTTCCTGTCCCTAAAGTTATGTGTTCCAGCATAGCCCCTTTCATGTAGTCTGCTATTATTCACTTCAAAGAATCACTCAATTTGTTGTGCACTTGTAAATATGTCATAATGCAATAGTACGTATTGCATGTATTCTTTTTTCTGCACCTTTTTGCAAGCAAATTATGCAAACATGAAGGTCTTGTGTAGATAAAGATGGATGCTGATTATATACCTTAAACTTGATTTGTTGTGCCAGTTCAGTCACCACACTGATTCGGTCGCCACACTGATTCAGTCACCACACTGATCCAGTCAAATGAAACAATGGTGTTCGATATGTGCAATCAAACATCATAATTTTACTTGATCCTATAAGCATATATCAATAAAAATTAAGGGTTAAATATATGTTTGAAGACTGTCAATTTCCAAATCTCACTTGTTTGTGACTGGAGGGAGTATATGTTTGATAGTATCCAGTAGTATAGAAGTATAAGTTGGAGCTGCTTCATTGGGTTAGAATAATAGGCAAAAGTCTGTGTGGGGGGCGTTTAGTTTGAAGCTCATGGATGCCAAAGTTTACTACCCAAATGTGGGAATGCTGGCCTCTTCTAATATTTGGTATCTATGGGTGATATTATGGATTGTTGGTTCAGTCTTCCTATCTTATCTCAAATGAACATATTCATCTGTATAAGTAATACTCCCACCGTTCGGAATTACTTGTCGCAGAAATGGATGTATCTAGACGTATTTTAGTTCTAGATACATCCATTTCCGAGACAAGTAATTCCGAACGGAGGGAGTATAATTTATGTATTCTTCTGCAAGCAGTTTAAAATTTGCATGGAGTATGCTAAGCAAGCTACTCTTTGCTGATATAAAACATCTTTCTTAAGTCTAGGTGACTTTTTATAATATGTGTGTGTAATTCATTCTTCTACAAGCAGTTTAAATTTCTGGGGAACATGCTAAAGAAGCTATTCTTGCTGATGTGAAAAGTCTTTATTTAGTCCAGGCGGCCTCTGAAACAGTGATATATGGGACTATTGTATGAAGGATCAAATAGATCATTTTTCTGTTATTTCTTATTTATATCTATTGAAGTCTTGTGTCGATCACTTGGATAGGCTTCACATCAGTTTCATTGGTTCATCTTGTAGGCATGGTTCTTCAGCAACGGCACTGAGAGAATTCGACCACAAAATTAACTTGAAGGATATTGGTTTATCTCCTGACCCGATGCCTATGAAAGGACTTATTGCTGCTGCACATGCTCAGAAATTCTCTCAACCAACTTCTTTCATAGACAGTTTTTTAGATTCCAATGTTATTTCTGAACCTTCGGTGAATATACCTTCAGTTAAAGAAGGATCAGGTGGCCGGTGTTCACCTTCAAATACTATAATAAGGTCTGCATCAGATAGGATTCATACTCCACAGACTAGTGGTAAGATTCTTTCAGATAACATACAACAAAAGAGCTTGAACAAACCAGCAGGTCATGATGAAGCCAGGTCAGCACGGAGGGCCTTTGAAAATTTCCTAGGTACATTAACAAGAACAAAAGAATGTATAGCCCGTGCAACACGTCTCGCTCTGGATTGTGCTAAGCATGGCATTGCTGGGGAGGTTAGATCATTCATACTCTTTCAGTCTGCACTTCTCATTTACAAGCATATTTATGTTGGACCTTTGTGTTGCTTACTTCCACACTTTTGTTCGTCGATAAAAATCATGTACTTGCTTGAATGCTTGTAGTTGTAGAGTTGGTAGCTTTTCTTTGGTCTATGGTTTGTCCATCTTTTGATTGATTACTTAGCCTGATTGCGGTATCTTGTTGTTAGCTTTCTGCAATGAGAAACATGGATGTATCTTTTTGTTGTTAGCTTTCTACAGCGAGGAATATAGATGTATCTTTTGGTTGTTAGCTTTCTACACCGATGAATGCAGATTTTGCTTCTCTTTTGAGGAACAAAGATGAAGTAGATTTAAGCTTCTATTTCAGAAACAAACCATTGGAATGGGGAGCCATTTCCTTACTACATACTCCCTCCGTCCGGAAATACCTGTCATCAAAATAAATTAAAGGGGATGTATGTAGATGTATTTTAGTTCTAGATACATCCCTTTTTGTCCATTTTGATGACAAGTATTTTCGGACGGAGGGAGTACCTCTAACGTGGCACAAAATGATACACACACGACTTAGAAATTAGTAAAGAATACACTTTTCCTAAAATTTAGGATTACAGAACGACATTTGTAGCCTTCAGTTTTATACAATGAGAACAACAGCAACAAAGCCTTTTAGTCCCAAACAAGCTGGGGTAGGCTTGAGTTGAAACCCAAAAGATCTTGGTACCAACTCATGGTTTTGGCACGTGGATAGCTAACTTCCGCACACCCCTGTCCATGGCCAGTTTCAGTTTTAGATGTGAAAGATTATACTGTTTTATGGCCATTGGGCCAATC
>NC_057798.1:140884710-140901435 GCF_018294505.1 Triticum aestivum | reverse complement strand
GATGCATCTTTGTTTTGGTTTGAGAATCTAGGTAATGGATGTCATCATCGAACGCCTGGAAAAAGAATCAAATTTATACAAAAGGGTGGACCTGTTCTTCCTTGTTGATTCAATAATCCAGTGCTGTCGCAATCAGAAAGGTACTCGCCTAGTTTTCTCGTGTTCTCAGCATTTTTCCGACACACCTTTTCGGTTTTCTCGTTTTCTCGTGTACTAGCCTAGTTTTGAAGCTACTGTCATACATCTTCTAGGTGGAGTTGGAGATGCCTATCCTTCTCTTATCCAAGCAGTCCTGCCACGAATACTATATGCTTCTGCACCTCCTGGAAATTCTGCATGGGAGAATCGAAGACAATGTCTTAAGGCAAGTTTTTATTTCCAGTGCCCTAATTAAGGGAGATTATAATGTAGTGTTGTTTTACTTTTCTTCACATGGCTGTGTGTCTTGATGATTAGGTTTTGAAACTCTGGCTTGAGAGGAAAACCCTTTCAGAATACATCATTCGTCATCATATTAAGGAGCTTGAGGCTCTTAATGAAGCATCATTTGGGACCTCTCGTCGTCATTCAGGGACAGAGAGAGCTCTGAATGACCCTTTACGGGATAATGAAGGAATGCTTGTTGATGAATATGGAAGGTATAGCTCTCCTTTTGCATTTCTAAGGTTCCATGGGTGTATAGCTGAGGCTTGTTTATGTTCTCGGTTAATTGATGCTGTTATTGCATAGTTCTATATCACTAGCTTGAGTGATATTGGAGATGCTTTTCATTTATTTTCCTGTAATCTCCAGAAAGGAAAACAAAAATCATCTTTCTCCAGTGCAGGATTTCATGGTGTTTATAGACTTATAGCAAACCAGCATTTTCTATCAACTGTGAATCCTTGTAATTTGTTTCGTTTGGACCAGATAGTGGTGGATGGTTGAAAGCAGCTCATCGCTGCGTCCTACTCCCTCCGTTCCAAAATAGATGACTCAACTTTGAAACGGAGTTAGTACAAAGTTGGGTCATCTATTTTGGAATGGAGGGAGTACCTACAACCCTGGTATCAGCAAAGGGCCCAACTCTTAACATTCTTGCGAAAAACACGGATGGATATTAGCATCAGGAGACAAATAGTTGATGTTGTTATTTTTCAGATTAGCATGCAGACATGGTGGGCAAATGACACTATTATGGATGAGAAAATTGGTTCCGCAAAATCTGATGCAAAATATAAAAATCCTCAAGCATATTTAGTAAAAAACAGGGGCATTGATTGATGTTCTAATTTCTGAATGCCAAATGCTAGTAGTATATGGCTGCAGTATGGAATTATAAGGTGTTTAGAAGACTCAAAACATGCAAAAATATTTACTTCGGTCATAATTTGGTACACTGTATGGGTTACAAGTGCCGATGTGCAAGCTGAGCTCTGCTATATTATCTTCTTATACTAAAGAATATGTTTAGTGTTATCCTTGTGGTTAATTGATTAGATTATTCTTCGCAGCAATACTGGTTTCCATCTTCCAAATTTGATCTGCGTGAAACTGCTTGATGAGGAAGGAAGCTCCTCCGAGGATAGGAGCTTTGAAGCTGTCACTCCTGAACATGAATCTACTGGTGCTGAGCAAGGGGAGGGTTCTCAATTGGATGGTGCAAAGCATCGACTTGTCTTTGAAGAAGTGAATGGTGATCTTGAGATGGAAGATGTAGCCCCATCATCTGAAGCGGAAGCTAGCTCTGCATGCCAACCAGATATAACAGTTGCGAGGTGTACACCGACTAGTCAAAATGTTGATTCTGTTCCTCCGCTACCTGAAGACAAACCTCCAACTCCTCCCCCGTTGCCATCATCTCCACCACCTCTACCACGCCCTCAGTGTCCTGTCATTCAAGGTTCACAGGTTCAAGGAGCATTGCATGTGGCACCTGATCGAGTCGAGCCAGATACTTTAAGAGTATGTAGTTCTGTTGTTTTTATGATATGACCACTATGAATTTTTTATTATTGTGAATCTTATGAGTCCTTGATGATTCTTTGCAGAATGTTCAAGATCAGCACCCTCATTCTATTGCAAATAATCGAGGCAACATGGATCCTTGTGCGGTTCCATTCCAGCCTCCACCGCCCTATACTTCTGGGTGTGCAGGGCATCCAAACCAGATGCATCCGCCGCCACCGCTGCCTCCACCGCCGCCTCCACCACCTGCCGCACCTTTCCATCCTCCTGGACCCCATGGAAATTTTTCTGGGCCCCCAGTACCGCCCCACGGAAATAACTATCACCGTCCACCAGCACCACCACCTCCGAATAATGCATACCATTTGCAGCCACCACCACCGCATCCACCACCACCGCATCCACCAGGTCCGAATCAGTTCCCATATATGCCACCTGAACACCAACAAAGAGCACAACCTTGGAATTGTAATCCTCCCTATCCTGAGGGATATCAGTACAATGGACATGACAGAGGGCACCCTCCATACGATAGGAGACATCACTTTGATGATAGATGGCATCACTTCGACGATAGAGGGCGACGCTTTGATGATGGAGGGCATCATTTCAATGCCGGAGGGCATCATTTTGACGATGGAGCATATCACTATGATGATAGAGGGCATCACTTCAATGACAGAGGACAAATGCACCATGAATCTATGGATAGAGGGAGGTTTCCTCCACATTTTGGACCAGGTATATTTCTTGTTTAGCTATCAGCATTTTGAAGTTTTGCATCTAACTGCATGCATGCATATTTATCTTTTTTGAATATCAGATCCATTGACAGTTACAATCAGTATTAGGCTTCGGTATTGAGCAAGTTGGTTCCAATAAACTATCCATTTATTGACTGAAGTATCTTTACAATTGTTCAGATCCCCCGTACCCTGACCATTTTGAAGCTTCATCCTCCCACCGTGGGCGACCATCGGACGGTCCACCTGGTCCATGCACCGACTGGTCGATGCCGCCTAGGAGATCCAAGTATCCTCCTGGCTCCAGACATTCAATGGAGCCTCCAATGTCCCATGAAGGAGGTATGCTTTCATGTTGTGCTTTGCTCTTAGGAGTTGTATCTGTTTGCTAATATGGACTACATACAGATGTATATAGACATAGTTTAGAGTGTAGATTCACTCATTTTGCTCCGTATGAAGTCCATATTGGAATCTCTAAGAAGAATTATATTTTAGAAACGAAGGGAGTAAATATCATGCCCAAAAGTTTAAAAGAAAAATACACTATGCTATAGAGGTGGAGGTCAGTCTATAAACACGTAAAATTTCATGTTCAAACATCATTTAGGTGGCATAAAAAAACATAGTAGTAGAAAACGGTAGGCACTACTATTCATTGCTGAATTTGTTTTTTGCATACCCCCTACAACAAATATGATTGGTACTTGAAATTTTGCATGTTTCTAACATCATACTCCCTCGGTAAAGAAATATAAGAGTGTTTAGATCACAACTTTAGTCACCTATAAACGCTTTTATATTTCTTTACGGAGGGAGTACTTCTCTAAATTTTCATCATAGTATGGTTTTCCACTTGATACCTTGTTTGCTCCAGCAGTGCTTTGGGCACTTCCCATGTTCTTCAGATTGCGTCTTGTCAAAAATGAATATTTTTGCGCTGCATCAAAACATGAGAGAAAACTGTTTTTGCCATGTGTTCTACTCCCTCTGTCCCGTAATATAAGACGTTTTTCCACATAGCTTGCAAAAACGTCTTATATTGTGGGATGGAGGGAGTATTATTTTGGTAGTAGCAACATTGCAAGACGAATGTGTTAATATTCATTGCAAAATCAGGTTGGAGGAGGCACGGAAGACACAATAATGATAGGTTCCATAGATGAAGGGGCAGAAGCTTTGTGTCTCAACCATGCTTAGCCTCATCTGTGGTACTCCTCACACTTTTTATGATAAGAATGAAATGATATCCGCCTGCACTGCATCTGTTTTCTGCAATTTCCTGGTTTCATGCTCAAGCTGTGTTATCATGGCAGATTTAGTACAATGGTTTCCAGAAGAGGGATAATTCCTGACAATTTTAATGGTACATCTTTCAATCCACTTCGTCTGAAGAAACCACTGTTTAGTTGCTTGGGGACACTGCTTGTCTGACACATCATGTTACAATTTTATTCCAGGTTATAGATTTTAGTTTTCTTTCCTTTTGCCTTTGGTGGGCCGTGAAGGGGATCTTCATTGTCTCCATTCGCGGACGGGCTTAGCATGAAATCTCTTTGCAAAAGAAGAGATGGAACAGGCCCTGGTTGTACAAATGTATGTCACCATTCTTCTGCAAATGCAGAAACGGAAGGGACTTCAATGGTGCGTAGAGCTGTTCTGTAACAATCTAGTTAGCCTTACAGTCTACCGTGTTGTTGAGAAATTCTTCACTATTGATTTCCATTCAAATATCCCTTTTGTAATCCAACTGTCATTTCAACTACCTTACTGAAACTGCCTGACATTGTATATTGCCACAATCTAGAATGTTCTTTTGCGGGTGTCTGACTGTATGGTGGCACTTAGTTTTCAGAATCAACTGTGAAGTTTTCCGAATCAACTTTTTTTTTGAGGGTACGCAAATTGCGTACCTTAGCTTTATAGGAGAGAAAACAGCCATACAACCACATCTACCTCTTGCTGTGAACAGCAAGCGTAGCACAACTCCACACCAGACACGACTACACACTACGACAAACAAGAGCCTACCTAAAACCGATATCCTCGCCGCGTCTCGACCGATGCCGGTGATCATCGAAGAACAGCAACTCTAGCTTCCCAGGAAGAGCCAACGACGACCGTACATAGCGCCAGAGAAGAACGATTCGGGCAGCGGTGCACGCCGGAGGAGCGCAACATAGGGCCTCTTACCTCCAAGCACGAAGCTCCCAACAGAGAAACAGCGTCAGAAAGACGCCGCCATCGTGCCGATCCTACGAATTAAGGCTTTCGCTCCGGAGATGGTTGTGCCGATCCTACGAATCAAGGCTTTCGCTCCGGAGATGGTTGCCGATACAAGGCACCGTGAACAATGGCGCTACACTCGGCGACGCCTCCAGGAAGGGGAATGACACCCACGGTGCCATCGACGCCGGTTCGACCAAGGCCAAACAGAATTTTCATCTGTAGCATTGCACATTTCCACGCCACCAAGCTTCCGGCCAGCCCCGAAAGATGCCTCACACCGCCAACATTGCAGCCACCTGCAGTCGGAGCCACACATCACTGCCGAGGAAGCACGCCTCAAGCCATCACCTTCAGCACACCAGGAACCGCAGCAACCACCAATCGATGTGGGGACCAGATCCGTCGCAATGGCCTTCACCCGTACCTAGGGACTGCCACACAAAGGACCTGACACGCACCATCAGCCACACTTCGACGCCAACTTCATCGAGGCATCACCGCCGGCACCTCACACGTAGGTGGTCGGGCGCCCGCTGCTCGCCAGGCCCTGCCTAGCCGAGCCTCGCAGCGCCGCCGCCTCCATGGCTGCGCATGCGCTGCCGCCTCCGATGAAATCACCGCACCACCCACATCCACTCACCCGCTGCACCCCTCGTGCAGATCCAGGGGACCGCCATCGAGCATCCCGCCATGAACCAGCCTCCCGCAGCACCCGACCGGGAGCCATCCGACGCGCCAGATCTGGCCCGAGAGCCACGGATCCGCGCAAAGGAGGGCTGCCAGCCAGCCGACTCAACGCCGACCAAGGGAGCCACCACGGCGCCACAGGCCGGACGAGGCCGCGCCAAGCCGAGCAGGGCTGCGCCACGCCGCCCGGAGCAGGGCACCGCCAATCCCAGACGCCGCCGGCACGCCCTGAGCCACCCGGAGCAAGGCCGCGCCACTCCGCCCAGACGGGAGCCACGCACGCGCCGAGCCTCGCCAGAGCCACCCCCGCCCGCCGCCGGCACTCGAACCACGCCGGCGTGAGGGCCTCCGCGCCAGATCTGGCGTCCCACGCCGCCTGGTGCCTGGAGAGGAGGGGAGAATCCCCGCCGCCGCCGACCCGCCCGGGCGCGACGTCCCTTGGCGGCGGCGAGGGAGTGGGGAGGCGGGGCGGGAGGGTTGGCGGCGCGCGATTTAGGGTTCCTCCCGGGCCGCTCACGGGAGCGGCACGGGGGACCGTCCGAATCAACTGTGAACATTTGGTTTTCAACTGGGATAACACTTGTAAAAACATCCCAGTGGCTATAGTTTAAAACTTACACCTGAGGATAAACCATTAGAGAACAACATTTTCAAGCAAAGCTGCATCTCTTTGAATTTCAAAAGTATTCCCTCAGTTTCTAAATATAAGTCCTTTTGGAGATTTCAAATATGGACTACATACGGAGCAAAATGAGTGAATCTACAATCTAAAATATGTCTATACATCTGTATGTAGTTCCTAGGAAAATCTTTAAAAAGGCTTATATTTAGAAATGGAGGTAGTAACACATTATCAACGTATAGGTTTGTAGAACGGTGCTTTAGGCGTTTTATGAGATGACATACAAAATTCACTCCAAAACTTTTCGTCACAGGATAATGGTAGTCTTTGCTGGACGATGCTCATACAAGAGTATTTTTTTTTGCGAACGAGGCCCTGGATTTGTATCTAAAACTTCTAACGGTACAATACATCTTTTTTTTTTTGAAATAAACATCCTCTTTATTTATTAGTAATAATAGTTACATCGTGTATAAGAAAATTTACAATATCGTTCATAGGTTCCTCAAACCAGTCCCTTGTCTCAGAAAATTTGGCTACTCTAGCAACTTCATGAGCTACTTTATTTGCCTTCCTATTACAGTGTTCAAATCTAACTAACAAAAAATCACAAACCAAAAAATAACAATCATCAAACACAGCTGCCGCCGCTCTCGCTGTATGTCCTCCATTCTTCATCGTGTCAATTACTTCCATATTGTCGGAGTTAACAACAAGTCGGTTACTTCCCGCCTTTTGTGCAAGTAATAAGCCAAAACGTAGTGCCATGGCTTCTGCTGTTAAAACATCTGCACACCAATCCATCTTCCAATTCCCTCCAACAATAAATCTTCCTTTATCATCTCTAAGTACAACTCCCGCTGTGCCTCTAAGCATGTCTTGATCGAAAGAAGCATCGACATTTAATTTCACAAAACCTAGAGGGGGTCTCGTCCATCCCTCTATTTTATTTGTTGCCTTGGAGAATTGGGCAATAACATAGTTCGTCGTTATAGCACGGGCTCCCATCGAAATTTGGTATGCATCTTTGGTCTTCCCCTGATGAACTAGCAAACGTCTTTCCCACCATAAATACCAGGCTGTTATAGCGATCAGTTCGCAAACATTCTGTGTGCCCAATGTAGATAGCTCATGTTCTGGCATAAAAATTAGAAATTCAAGTACTGCCTCTAACGCACGATCGACCGCACAGGCTTTTTTAATGGCTTCGTGCAATCCCAGTTTCTCCCACACTTCTTTTGCCTTTTGACATAAAAATAATAAGTGTTTAGTATCTTCATGCCCGTTCGAACATGATGGGCAGGTGGGCGAAACTTTCATATGTCTATTAGCAAGTGTAACACGACACGGGAGGGTTCCATGTAAGGTACGCCAAATAAAGATCTTCACTTTTGCTGGGCAAGATAATTTCCAAATCTTGCTCCAAATAGTATTGACATTTATTCCTCCAATGCCATCTGAGTGTTGCAATTTCCTCCCATGTTGGGCTTTTCATTCCTCCAGATAAGCAGAACGAACCGTGAACAGTCCATTCTTTGTAAAGCTCCAAGCTATGAAATCCGACATGTCATACATGGGGAGGGGGATTGTAAGCACTCTCTGGACATCAATTGGCCATAACGTTTGTCTTACCAAATCTTCATCCCGGCAATTGTTGATTGGATCTATAAGATCAACAACTTTTGTTAGAAGCTGCCCTCTTCTAGGAGTGATAATTTTCCTATTTGCCCCATTCGGGATCCATGCATCTCTCCAGATATCAATATTCTGTCCATTACCAACTCTCCAAATATAACCTTTTTTGAGAGAATCCACTCCGGCCATAATGCTTTGCCACGTGAAAGAGGATCCTTTTTTCAGACTCGCATTCATTAAATCTCCATCTGGAAAATATTTAGCTCTCAAAATTGTAGCACATAGTGAATCAGGGTTATCAAGCAGGTGCCATGCTTGTTTGGCTAATAAGGCCAGATTGAAACAATGTATGTCTCGAAAACCCATTCCTCCTTGGTCTTTTGGTACACACATCTTCCACCATGCCATCCAATGCATTCTCTTCTGATTGTCTTCGTCACCCCACTAAAAATGCGACATCGCGTCAATGATTCCTTTACAAATCTTTTTAGGAATTTTAAAGACGGACATTGCATAAGTTGAGATAGCTTGTACAACCGATTTGAGAAGGATTTCCTTCCCTCCTGCTGATAGCAACTTTTCCTTCCAACCACTGATTTTCATAACAATTCAGTCGATTAAGAATTGGAAACAATCACTTTTGTCCATACCCACATTTGAAGGCAGATCCAAATATTTGTCATTTAGAGCTTCAGTCATAATGTTCAGAATAGTACATACATGCGCCTTATCTTCCACTTTCGTGTTGGGACTAAAAAATATACTAGATTTTTCAACACTCACCATTTGCCCCGATGCAGCACAATAAGCATCTAAAACTGTTTTCAGCGCCTCCGCGTTCATGGAATTAGCTTGCATCAGGATTAATGAATCGTCCGCGAAAAGGAGATTTGAAATAGATGGGGCATCTCTGCTAACTTTAATTCTGGAAATACTTCTATTCTCCTCTGCATTAGCTAGGAGTGCAGTCAGGCCTTCCGTACATAACAAAAATAAATATGGGGAGAGAGGGTCCCCCTGCCTCAGTCCTCTAGATGGTTTGAAGCTCTCTGTTTCTTCCGTGTTAAAACGAACCCGATATTCCACCGAGGTCACACATTGCATAATTAAATTCACCCATCCTGCTGAAAGCCTAGTCTCAACATGATTTCCTTTAAAAAAGGCCACTCCACTCGGTCATATGCTTTGTGCATGTCCAGTTTTATTGCACACAGGCCCTCTTTACCGGTCCTTTTATTTTTTATTTTATGGAAATATTCGTAAGCCACTAAGATGTTATCTGTAATCATTCTTCCAGGCCCAAACGCACTTTGGGTAGGGCTAATAATATCTGGGAGGATTGTCTTCAGACGAGCAGCAATCATCTTTGAAATGACTTTATACACCACATTGCACAAACTATTGGTCTAAATTGAGTTACCTTTTCCGGGGAGTTAACTTTTGGAATCATTACTATTGTAGTATCATTCCAACCATCAGGTATAGTACAGGTATTCACTGCTTGGAGAACCTCTTCAGTCAAATCATCCCCTAACATAGCCCAAAATCTCTTATAAAAAATGGCATGAAGGCCATCTGGCCCCGGCGCCTTTAAATCACCAATGTCAAAAAGTGCCTTCCTAACCTCTTCAGCCGTGTAGGGGGCAAGGAGAGCCCTATTCATCTCATTCGTTACTTTTCTTTTTACAAGGGAGAGGACCTCATGGTTCGGTTGATTAACTTCTGAAGTAAACAGGTTAAAAAAATACCCCAAAATATGATTCTTCATCTCCGTGTCTTTTACCCAAACCCCATTATAGTCAAGCAATTTTTTTATCTGATTCCTCTTCTTTCTAGCTGTTGCGGCGTTATGGAAAAAAAGAAGTATTGCGGTCACCATGCAATAACCAGTTTGCTCGACCCCGTTGTAGCCAGTGTATCTCCTCTTGTTCCAATAAATTTTCAATCAATACAATAGTCTCCTTTTGACGTGCAAGAGAGGTAGCATTCACATGCCCTCTCCGTAATTTTTCTAAATCTTTTGACGGTACAATACATCTTAAAAAAACAAGAAAACCACAACTAAGTTCTTACAGAGTCAAAGAAGTAAAATTTCCGCACGAGCCGTGGTCAGGAAGTTGCAGCAACTTCAACGGGGCGACCCGCGCTTTGTCCACTTTTCGTCCGTTTGAATCGGCCAAGCGGATGTGCGTGTCCGCATTCTTAAATGGGTCGGCTTGACCGTCCAATGGGAGGCGAACCCAAATGTGCCGGCGTGAAAAAAAAGCTCGCAGAAATAAACATAATTAAACATAAGTGGCCGGTCAATCGCTGGCCAAAGTCCACTTAAACCTAATTAAACATTAATTAAAACATAAAAAACTATGCGCTCGCACGCTACCCTAGATGTCGTCAGCTTTGCCCTTACCCTTGACGTCGACGTCGCCATCGCCATGGCCGCCGGTGAGGTCGATGGAGACGGGAGCAGGGCCAGCCCACCAGAACACTGCCTAGTACGCTGCCAGGGCAGCCTCTTCCGGCGTCTGCTGGGGCAGCGGCATTGCAGCTAGCCGCGCGCGCGCTCCTTCTCCTCCTCAAGCCGGAGTGCCTCCGCGTCGCGTTGCAACATCTGCTCGTAGTGCATCTGCCGCTCACCGTCGGCCTCCTCCTGGCGGAGCCAGTGCGTCTTCCAGCGCTCAAGGTGGGCCGCCTCCTGTGCCGGCGTCGCGGTGTAGTGGACAGGAGGCACGCTCATCCACTCGCGGTACTGGCCCGTCCACGTGTAGGCCTCCTCCGGCCAGGTGGGTGGAGGCGGGGAGCGCTTCCGCGTCGGCTCCGGCTCCGGCTTGGGCTCGACGGGTGGCGACGGTGGCGGAGGCGGGACGAAGAGTGAAGTGTGGACGGAGTCCCCCACCGCCAACAAGGCAAGGGCTTGCTCCAGCCCATCCCAGTGCGCGTCCTCCTCGAGCCGGCTAGCCTCCAGCCGTGCTTCAGGGCCTCCTCGAGGGCGGCTTGGTACTCCACCTCGGCCTCCATTTCCTCCGGCTCTACACGCGGGGGCGGCAGTGGAAACGGCGGCGGGACGGCGTCGACGCTTACACGCCGTTGCTCCTCCTGTTCGAGGGCAAACCAAGCCTCCTAGTTGGGAGAGTCGGCGGCGTACTCGGGCATCCGTTGCTGCTCCGGTGTGAGCTGCACGCGGCGCCTGTGCACCTCCTCGTCGTGCGCCCGCTGGGTCCACGGAACCGCCGACATCGGGATCCGGTGTGGATCCAGGTGCCGTGTGGCAGTGTGACGTCGGGATAGGGCAGCGGCTGCCTGTACTCCCAGTGCCACTGCGCTTGGTGCACCAGGATGTGCAGATGCCAGCGACTTGGGCGGAAACGCGCCGGCGCCGGAGGAGGAGGGGGAGGAGGAGCACTGGAGGACGAGGCGCCGGGGGTGCCCTTGCCCTTGCCCTTGCCGCCGCTGCTACCGAAAAGGCCCATTGCTTGCTAGGGTTTGCTGTCGCCAGCGAGGAAGAAAAGGGGGTGGTGGGGGGCCAGATGTGGACGGAAATGGATGAGGCCGCCCCCCGCCGCACACGTGGTTAAAAAAGGACGCTTCCACTGGCTGACTAGTGGGCCCGCTGTCGGTGGTTGTCATAAATTAGACGACGGGCGGTAGTTGGGTGGCCTACAAGTGGGGCCGCGGCGGGTGCCGAGGAGACGCACGGCGCGTCCGCGCCGACGCATTTCAGGCGCAATTTTTGGCCGGAAATGAGTCGGCGCGGACGCCAAGCGGACGAGATTTGGGTTTGGGTCGGCGCGTTGGGCCTTCACTTTTGTCCGCGCCGATTCAAACGGACGCAGGCGGACAAAATAGGTCGCCTCATTGGAGTTGCTCTAAGGTATAAGTTGGGCCAACATCTTCAGAATAATTCACCATTGTTAAGGCCTTGACACACAAGCTTATTAGGGTAGAATGATGTAGGAGATCGGACTCATCGACATAATCACAGTGCGCTCACACCAAAACGCACGCTGAAAATATTTGCCTTCCTTTCCTGCCCCCAAGTCTCCCTTCGACAACCGATATGGTTCAAGCTCTTGATTAGATGGCTCAGCCAAGATCTTCAGGCCGTTAGGAAAGTGGTTGACACATTTACTCTAGTGACCTTAGGAGTACATGACTCCCTCGGAATTCTATGTTGAGCCGAGTGGACAATGATATAATGTATGAGCATTTTTTTCACCCCAATCAATTTTAGGGTTTATTTTGTGCTAGTGATGTTGGAACACATGGCGATTCATAATTGTTGCACATGTAATTTAATTGTTACACCCATGCACGATTTTTCTTGCAATTTTTGTTGCATTTTTTGATGTTGTGGGAGTACATCTTTGATTTGCCACAATGAACTTTCTTTTTGCTGTGTTAATAGTCCAATCTTGTTGGTATCATCTACGATTTTTTGTTGCATAAGCTCATTAAGTTTTCTTGCATGGTTTTATACTATTCATTGCGGTCATACATATTGGTTATTGTGATTAGCAAGATACCCGCACGTTGCTATGGAACAACAAAATGGTCATACACGGGATAAAGAAGCTTGTATCACACGAATGTACTCGTCTAGTGAGGCATGGATGTGGCTTCAGATATTGTCATATACGAAATACTTTCATCTTCATGCACCTTCCTCTCTTGACGACCAACATGGTCTGCTATCTTTGCCCAACTCTGACGACTTCCTAGCATGATTGTCATCACATTGGTATAGTGTTCACCATCTTATACTTTCTCGTTACCTCATGATGGTTTCAATTAACAATATTCGACATCTTTCTTTACCTTTGTTTCCTTGACAACTTTCCTAGGCTTCCTTCCCTTTTGCCGCATGTGCTTTCTTGGCCCCCAAACAGTACACATAACATCTACTTCAACTTTAGGACATGATGGCATGATTGTTATCTCATGTTACAAACTGTCGATAGTGCATTCATGACCATCTTCCTTTTCCTTCCTCTATGGCGACCACCGTGCCCTCTACCCGGCTTCGTTTCATAACACAATACATTTTTCACCTGCACACTGCATGGAGCCTCTTTCTCCCACTCCAATGGCTTTCTATCTGTAAGGGCATATATTTCCCCCTTGAGAGTTTTGGTGTTAATGAAAAGATGGTTAGTGGTCTAACCATGTAGAAAACCATACATGGGAGGACCCCCCCCCCCCAAAAAAAAACTAACTACAGAAGGTGAAAAGGAGACTCACTTATTGTTGCCTATGCTATCTTTATTTTTAAGTCCTAGGGAAAACGGTACCATAAATTGGTTGTATGCTTTGGACGATCTTGGGAATCAACAAGACTTACGCAAAATATATCACCCACAAACCCTACGCAAAAGCATGAGAGAGCCCCTCTAAAACTCTATTTGTGCCGCCTCTAGTTGCCCCTGAACCTAGCCCGAAGCCTTCGGCCGGGGTCAGTATGGATTTGATGTCGCCCATAATTCGGACGTAGTGTGGCCCAACCCCTCCAGGTAGACTGCTGGTTGGGCCTCAGGACCTGTCTATAATTGCTCTAGACTGCAGGATGACCTCCTGAACCTCCAGGTCAGCTAGGACCCTCCAGGCTATACATTATGCAGTGTAAAGGTCAAATTTTGGAGGTACCTTATAAAGGATCATTCTTCCTGACTGAGAACTAGAGTAGTCCACTCTCACTCCTCCATTATTTTGACCTTCTAAAAGCCCCAAGATCCTTGATAATGAAATTTGGTTTAAGCAAATTGAGTCTCCACTGTTAGCAATCTGGTAGCAGTGAAGCCCCAAGATGCACTAAGGTAGGAACTTATACACATGCACAATACATAGGCACATACAACGAAATTGCATTTCATTTCATGCATACATGTCCAAATGTTTAGGGCTATAAATTCAAATAAGTGCTAATGTATTGATCTACGAGTAGATGAGTCTTGTCGTTGAAGAATCAGCAATGCGCATGTGCTAATCTGACATTTGAATGAGTCCTTCAACGCACTGGAGACGCCCCTCGGTTTTTCAGATTAGTGGTCGAAATGGCACATAAAATTGCCTTATTTTTGTGAAGTGTACCTCAAATAGAGTAATGTCACCAATGTATCATTTTACGTGGGTGCACTTCACAAAATACTATTACAGAAAATGTGTATTATGCAGTACACTAGAAGGTCACAACTGCAATGATTTGTGTCTGTCCCTTGTCCATATAAAATAAACAACATATCAATTTTCTGTACATAATATCATACATATATAGGCTTTGCTAAGTAAATAGCAAATGAGAAATAACATGCATACACATGAAATGTAGGAATGAAACATATCCATGCAATACTATTTACTTTGCACACTAGCATTGTCTTACTTCCTAATCATAATAGATCACAACTTTCTATAGATCTGTAAATGTTGCTACAACATACCCCCTCCGTCCTCAAACAAGTGGGCCATGTATGGAATGTTATTGATCTTCATTTTGGTGTGATGAGAAAGAAATATTTTTTCTACTTTAAAGTGCATTGAGAAGATAGAAATACGCTCTTTTGTCGACAAATTTTAAATGCTAAACATCCACTTATTTGAAAACCGAGGGAGTATATCCATACGGACTACTTCAAACTTCCATAACATACTATTTATGACACTCTCATACCATACCACTATAGCAAACTCCTAACACATAGGACATACTAGATTATGTTTGGAACAAGACTATACTATATTTCTCAATGATGAGAGGGAAAGGAGCTCACCACTGCGGCCACTACCATGACTGAAGATGTTGGCGGCAATGCCAGAACTATGCCACTGCACACTAGCTTCGACGAACCAACAATACAAGACCACCAGCACCACGACCACCATGGGTAGGTGGGGTTGCAAGGGCTGGCCAGCCGTGGCATCGCCGACGTTGTCACAAAAGGTGGGAGGGTATCGTCGTGTTAGGGATGCAATGTAGGTGTGAAGACAATCCAACACCGACCCATCAAGATGGAGAGGAGGGAGTAGATGGAGCGGTAGGTGGGTCTGGTGGGAGGTAGAGGAGCGATGGGAGGCATCATGGGATGGTTGACACTAACCGTCAGGCTCGGCGCAACAACCATAGGCTTTGAAGTGGAGGATGGAGGGGGCAGTAGGGAAAATGATTGAAAATAAAAGCCCGTTAAGATTATCACTCCATGAGCCGTTAAATATGGTATGTCAGTGTTTAATATGTATTACAAACGGTGTACTTATGATAACCCGCCATTGTTGTTAATGGATCGATTTTAGATTTTGGAACTGGAGCGAACCGGTTATTACAGACTGACCAAAAATTGGGATGCCAATGATATCTATGTAGCCAGGCCTCAAAAGCATCATCACTTACGCCGGTCAGTGTTAATCCATATCACTGTCGCATGGCTTGTGACTGGCCAGTGACGAGGGGTCAGTGATATGTCGATCTGTAGTAGTGGTAGTCGTCTATTCACCCCCTCTCTTGTCAACATCTTCAATCATTCATTATTGCAGTGGTACTATGACTAGCCTCAGTGCATCGGATGAGATGGCAATACCGCCACCACAGCCAGTGGATGTGTTGGTTTTGATGACAACAAAGAAAGATTTTTTTGTGTGGTGGCACACATTGTTTCCACCAAGGAGTGAATCTTTGTCGCTTGGGCTATAGAACATGACTCCATTTTCCTAGACCATCATTTAATCTTATCGAATATAGAACTTTTTTCTTGCTCCTTGTTTAATGAACGGAAAAAATTTCAAAGCAAATATTGATAATTGTATGAGCAAAGCCAACACAGTTGCACATGATCTCACTACTCATACCACAATATCCGCCTCGTGCATTTGGGTGGACATTCCTCCGAACATTTTTGTACCTCTTTTGGTGGATGCACTAACCCTTATTTAAAATAATAAGTTAATTTACCTGAGCTCTAGAAAACAAAAGGTAAACTAAATTTGATTTCTGGAAGTTGGCACTAAATCAATCTTTTTTGGGAGAATAAAATGGATTTGAATAGGTGATTTTATCTTTTGATGATAGAAAGGATTTAACTTCACCATGATTGGCGATAGGTCTGCCAACTAATATAGCTAATAATCTTAATTAAGTGAACAAAATGAATAAGTAGTAAACAACCGTCAATCGATGTAGGCGAGTCTCAATCACGCTTTGTCGTTAGTGTCCCCTTTTTTGCACATGTATGGGTCCACTTTACAATTTCTCCCTTTCTCGATTGTTGTATATCACATTTCTATTGTTCCCCCTCTCGCCTCTAGCCCATAAAGAGCTCACAAATGCTACACCTACGGGCATGACTAGCTACGGAAACCTACAGACGAATCTACTTCCTTAGTTTTCTTACCACATTGCAACCAAATCCTCTGGTGATCGCAACCGACTCACCTTTGCTTTCCATATGTAGCTTGACTCATAAAAACCCAGTCGACGTAAACTATCCTGTCACATTCTTCCTTTCTCTAAAGTGTAGTTGCTGGTGAGACACTCCTTCCATGCTTCCATGGCCCTTTCCACTACTCGTGATGCACGGAGACAAGCCCGATGCATGCAGGCAAAGTAGGGTAGGTTGTCTCCTTTTTAGTTTGCAGGATAGCTAATCGCTCATGCCGAGTGGTAGGGTAGGATGCCGGCTTCTTTAATGTGTAAGATAGCTAATCGCTCATCCCGAGCTGTAGGGTAGGCTGCTGACTGGAGCTGGTGAAATCTAAGCCTAAACTTGTTGAAAATGCGTCGATGAAGAAATAGGTATGATATCCTATGTTCAATTGAACCCCAATCTTCTCTGATTTGTTTTAATAAATACAAGTTGAGAAGCTTTGTGTCTGCGGTTT
>NC_057798.1:140872558-140884302 GCF_018294505.1 Triticum aestivum | reverse complement strand
TCATGTTTTATATTTATATTTATTGCATTATGGGCTGTTATTACACATTATGGTACAATACTTGTGCCTTTTCTCTCTTATTTTATAAGGTTTACATGAAGATGAGAATGCCGACAAATGGAATTCTGGACAGGAGATGAGTAAATATGAGAGACCTAATCTGCACAACTCCAAAAAACCTAAGAATATACGGAGAATTATTTTGGAATATATAAAAAATTATTGGGCAAAGAAAATACCAGAGGGGACCGACCAGGAGGCCACAATCCTGGGGGGCACGCCCTACCCCCTAGGCGCCCCCTAGGACTTGTGGGCCCCCTGGCAGGCCTCTAGTGCCCATCTTCTGCTACATGGAGGGTTTTGACTTGGAAAAAATCAGAAGGAAGCTTTCAGGACGAAGCGCCGCCGTCTCGAGGCGGAACCTTGGCCGAACCAATCTAGGGCTCTGGCGGAGCTGTTCTGCCGGGGAAACTTCCCTCCCGAAGGAGGAAATCGAAGCTATCGTCATGACCAACGATCCTCTCATCGAGAGGGGGTCAATCTCCATCAATATCTTCACCAACAGCATCTCCTCTCAAACCCTAGTTCATCTCTTGTATCTCATCTTTGTCTCAAAACCTCAGATTGGTACCTGTGGGTTGCTAGTAGTGTTGATTACTCCTTGTAGTTGATGCTAGTTAGTTTATTCGGTGGAAGATCATATGTTCAGATCCTTAATGATATTCAATACCCCTCTGATTTTGAACATGAACATACTTTGTGACTAGTTATGTTTGTTCCCTAGGACATGGGAGAAGTCTTGTTATAAGTAATCATGTGAATTTAGTATTCATTTGATATTTTGATGAGATGTATGTTGTCTTTCCTCTAGTGGTGTTATGTGAACATTGATACGCCTCCAACGTATCTATAATTTTTGATTGTTCCATGCTATTATATTATCTGTTTTGGATGTTTATGGGCTTTACTATACACTTTTATGTTATTTTTGGGACTAACCTATTAACTGGAGGCCCAGTCCAGATTGCTGTTTTTTGCCTATTTCAGTGTTTCGCAGAAAAGGAATATCGAACGGAGTCCAAACGGAATGAAACCTCCGGGAGAGTTATTTTTGGAACGGAAGCAATCCAGGAGACTTGGAGTAGACGTCAGGGAGGAAATGAGGAAGCCACGAGGCAGGCAGGCGCGCCCTACCCCCCTGGGCGCTCCCCCCACCCTCGTGGCTCCCCTAACCGACTTCTTTCGCCTATATATATATCCATATACCCCGAAAACATCTAGGAACACAATAGACCGGGAGTTCCACCGTCGCAAGCCTCTGTAGCCACCAAAAACCAATCGGGACCCTGTTCCGGCACCCTGCCGGAGGAGGGATCCCTCACCGGTGGCCATCTTCATCATCCTGGCGCTCTCCATGACGAGGAGGGAGTATTTCACCCTCGGGGTTGAGGGTATGTACCAGTATCTATGTGTTTGATCTCTCTCTCTCTCTCTCTCTCTCTCTCTCTCTTGTGTTCTTGAGGTGATACGATTTTGATGTATCGCGAGCTTTTCTGTTATAGTTGGATCTTATGATGTTTCTCCCCTCTACTCTTCTGTGATGAATTGAGTTTTCCCCTTGAAGTTGTCTTGTCGGATTGAGTCTTTAAGGATTTGAGAACACTTGTTGTATGTCTTGCCGTGCTTATCTGTGGTGACAATGGGATATTCACATGATCTACTTGATGTATGTTTTGGTGATCAACTTGCGGGTTCAATGAACTTATGCATAGGGGTTGGCACACGTTTTCGTCTTGACTCTCCGATAGAATCTTTGGGGCACTCTTTGAAGTTCTTTGTGTTGGTTGAATAAATGAATCTGAGATTGTGTGATGCATATCGTATAATCATACCCACGGATACTTGTGGTGACATAGGAGTATCTAGGTGACATTAGGGTTTTGGTTGATTTGTGTCTTAAGGTGTTATTCTAGTATGAACTCTATGATAGATCGAACGAAAATAATAGCTTCATGTTATTTTACTACGGACTCTTGATTAGATCGATCAGAAAGGATAACTTTGAGGTGGTTTCGTACCCTACAATAATCTCTTTGTTTGTTCTCCGCTATTAGTGACTTTGGAGTGACTCTTTGTTGCATGTTGATGGATAGTTATATGATCCAGTTATGTTATTATTGTTGAGAGAACTTGCACTAGTGAAAGTATGAACCCCAGGCCTTGTTTCCTAGCATTGCAATACCGTTTGGGCTCACTTTTATCATTAGTTACCTTGCTGTTTTTATAATTTCGGATTACAAAAACCTATATCTATCATCCATATTGCACTTGTATCACCATCTCTTCGCTGAACTAGTGCTCCTATACAATTTACCATTGTATTGGGTGTGTTGGGGACACAAGAGACTCTTTGTTATTTGGCTGCAGGGTTGTTTGAGAGAGACCATCTTCATCCTAGGCCTCCCACGGATTGATAAACCTTAGGTCATCTACTTGAGGGAAATTTGCTACTGTCCTACAAACCTCTACACTTGGAGGCCCAACAACGTCTACAAGAAGAAGGTTGCATACTAGACATCAAACATCGACTACATGACACTTAACCATTGTTTGGGCCTAGGGGAAGGCGTGATGGGTTGCTAGAGTGACAGAAGTTTAAACCCTAGTTTATGCGTTGCTTCGTAAGGGGCTGATTTGGATCCATATGTTTCATGCTATGGTTAGATTTATCTTAATTCTTCTTTCGTAGTTGCAGATGCTTGCGAGAGTGGTTAATCATAAGTGGGAGGCTTGTCCAAGAAAGGACAACACCCAAGAACCGGTCCACCCACATATCAAATTATCAAAGTAAAGAACGCGAACCATATATTTAGATCTTGCAATCGAATCTTTTTGTTTATTATTTTATCACTAGTTTATTCTATAAAAGAAAAATACAAAAAAATGGAATTAAGTTTGCCTCATATGCTTCATCTTTTTAATATCTTTCGTGATAATGATGGAAAGGAAAATTGTGCTCAAGTGCTAGAAGAAGAAGTCTATAAATTGTTTGGCACTAAATCTTTGAATGAGGAGCATGATTGCAATGCTGTTAGTATGAACTCTTTGAATATCCATGGTACTAATGATGATTGCACTAGTCATGATGAAAATGTCTCTTATAAGCATGTCAACTTTTGTGGAGTGCATAGAGTTTGCAAGTACACACCAAATAGGGAAGATAGATTTTGCAAGAGGCATAAGTATTTAGAAACTAAATGGTTGCAAGAGAGGCTAGATGTTTGTGCTGAAAATTTAAAATTTCTTAGCCATACTTTTGAACTTTGCAATGAACATGGTCATTTAAATCTCGAATGCAAATTGTTTCATGATCAAATCGTGTCCAAAAATTGTGATGACTTGATTTCCCTTGCGCATCATAATGAACTTAGTTTGCTTTTGGGTTATGAAGAAATGAAACGTTTAACTAAGGATATTCCAAAATATAACCTTGAGAAATTTCTTGATATTGATATAGAGGAAATTTGTATGTATTGTGCGGTGAATTGCACTGAAAATCCTTATATTGCCAATTACATAAAATCAAGAAAACAAATAGAAAATGAAGAGAATACTAATGAAAGGGAAGAGACTTCCCAATATCCTCCTATTATTTCTTGTGATGAATCAGGTAACAAGGAGGAGCTTTCTATTCGACCAATCTCATTAATAAGGAGCTCAAAAAAGAGGGTTAAACCCACACATGATGTGAAGAAGAAAAATAAAAGACGGAGAAGCAAAGGTAGAAATGTATCCCTCCCAAATGATGTTGCTCCTATTACTCATTGTGATGATAATAATTGCTATACTATTGGTGCTATTCATACTATTAATGATGAGAGTGATTATGCTTATGATATCAAAAGGCTCAAGCTTGGGGAAGCTATGTTTGATGAGGATGACATATTTGAGAATATATTTGCTGCAATTAATGTTTGTCCCAAGCTTGGGGATGCTATGTTTAATGAAGATGATATTTTTAGCCTCCCAAGTTTT
Source organism: Triticum aestivum (assembly GCF_018294505.1). Taxonomy (NCBI): domain Eukaryota; kingdom Viridiplantae; phylum Streptophyta; class Magnoliopsida; order Poales; family Poaceae; genus Triticum; species Triticum aestivum. The sequence goes on along the minus strand of NC_057798.1, from coordinate 140,880,267 downwards.
GATGAGCAAATTTATTATGATGATAGCATGCCTCCTATTTATGATGATTATTGTGATGACACTTATGCTATAAAAAGTAGTGATGATTATATTTATAAATCTTGTCATGATTATGATTACCCTTTTTATGAACATTCCTCTTTTAATGTGGAAACAATTTATAGTATTCGAGTCTCTTATGATACTCCCACTATTCCGAATAAGAAGAATTTTGCTTATGTGGAGAGTAGTAAAATTTCTATGCAAGTAGATCATGAAAAGAATGCTTTATGTGCTGGTTATATGGTTGAATTCATTCATGATGCTACTGAAAATTATTATGAGGGAGTAACATATGCTTGTAGGAATTGCAATAATATCAAGTTTCCTCTCTATGTGCTTAAAGTTTTGAAGTTATGCTTGTTCTGCCTTCCTATGCTAGTTGATTATTGTTCCCATAAGTTGTTTGCTCACAAAATTCCTATGCATAGGAAGTGGGTTAGACTTAAATGTGCTAGTCATATTCTTCATGATGCTCCCTTTATGTTTCAATTCCTATCTTTTTTGTGAGCATCATTGAAATCATCATGCCTAACTAGAAAGGCATTAAAGAAAAGCGCTTGTTGGGAGACAACCCAATATTTACCATTACTATTTTTGTGTGACCACAAGATTATGCTACTGTAGTAATCATGTTTTATAGCTTTTGTTTCAATAAAGTGCCAAGTAAGACCTTTAGGATAGCTTACGGTGATAGTTGTGTTGATCCTGCTGAAAATCAGAAACTTTTGCGCCCAGTAAATTAGTTTTGATAATTCATAGAAACGTGATGTTGATCTGATTCTTTTTTATATGGATTGGTACACAAATTTCTCAGGTTGTCCTAATTTTGTAGGATTTTTAGAGTTACACAAGTATTCGAATGATACAGATTACTACAGACTGTTCTGTTTTTGACATATTCTGTTTTCTATGTGTTGTTTGCTTATTTTGATGAATCTATGAGTAGTATCGGAGGGTATGAACCATAGAGAAGTTAGAATACAGTATATATTACACCAATATGAATTTAGAATGAGTTCACAAAGTACGAAAAGTGGTGATTTACTTTTTTATACTAACGGAGCTTACGAGTTCTCTGTTGAGTTTTGTGTTGTGAAGTTTTCAAGTTTTGGGTAAAGATTCGATGGGCTATGGTATAAGGAGTGGCAAGAGCCTAAGCTTGGGGATGTCCAAGGCACCCAAGGTAATATTCAAGGACAACAAAGAGCCTAAGCTTGGGGATGCTCCAGATGGCATCCCCTCTTTCGTCGTCATTCATCGGTAACTTTACTTGGAGCTATATTTTTGTTGACCACATGATATGTGTTTTGCTTGGAGTGTCATTTTGTTTTATTTTGTTTTGCTTGCTGTTTGAATAAAATACCAAGATATGAAATTCTTAAATGTTAGAGAGTCTTCACATAGTTGCATAATTATTCGACTACTCTTTGATCTTCACTTATATCTTTCAGAGCAGTTTGTCGTTTGCTGTAGTGCTTCACTTATATCTTTTTCGAGCACGGTGGTGGTTTTATTTTGTAGAAATTATTGATCTCTCATGCTTCACTTATATTATTTTGAGAGTATTTTAGAACAGAATGTTAATTTGCTTTGGTTATAAAATTAGTCCTAATATGATGGGCATCCAAGTTGGGTATAATAAAAACTATCATATAGAGTGCATTGAATGCTATGATCAATTTGATGCTTGATGATTGTTTTGAGATATGAGGATGATAATGTCAGAGTCATGCTAGTTGGGTAATTATGAAATTGAGAAATACTTGTGTTCAAGTTGGCAAGTCCCATAGCATGCACGTATGGTAAAAGTTGTGTAACAAATTTGTAGCATGGGGTGCTCTTTTGATTGCCTTCCTTATGAGTGGAGGTCGGGATCGCGCGATGGTTAACTCCTACCAACCCTTCCCCTAGGAGCATGCGTAGTAGTACTTTGCTTCGAGGGATAATAAACTTTTGCAATAAGTATATGAGTTCTTTATGACTAATGTGAGCCCATGGATTATACGCACTCTTACCCTTCCATCATTGCTAGCCTCTACGGTACTGTGCATTGCCCTTTCTCACCTTGAGAGTTGGTGCAAACTTCGCCGGTGCATCCAAACCCCGTGATATGATACGCTCTATCACACATAAACCTCCTTATATCTTCCTCAAAACATCCACCATACCTACCTATTATGGCATTTCCATAGCCATTCCGAGATATATTGCCATGCAACTTTCCACCATTTCATTTATTATGACATGTTTCATCATTGTCATATTGCCTTGCATGATCATGTAGTTGACATCGTATTTGTGGCAAAGCCACCATGTTTATTTTTTCATACATGTCACTCTTGATTCATTGCCCATCCCGGTACACCGCCGGAGGCACTCATATAGAGTCATATTTTGTTCTAGTATCGAGTTGTAATCCATGAGTTGTAAGTAAATAGAAGTGTTATGATCATCATTGTTAGAGCATTGTCCCTTGAAAAGAAAGGCCAAATAAAAAAAAGGGAAAGTCCAAATAAAAAAAAGAAAAGAGAAAGGACAAAAAAAAGAAAGGAGCCCAAAAAAGGGGGGACAATGCTACTATCCTTTTCCACACTTATGCTTCAAAGTAGCACTATGATCTTTATGATAGAGAGTCTCTTATTTTGTCACTTTCATATACTAGTGGGAATTTTTCATTATAGAACTTGGCTTGTATATTCCAACGATGGGCTTGCTCAAAATGCCCTAGGTCTTCGTGAGCAAGCAAGTTGGATGCACACCCACTTAGTTTCTTTTGTTGAGCTTTGATACATTTATAGCTCTAGTGCATCCGTTGCATGACAATCCCTACTCCTCATGTTGACATCAATTGATGGGCATCTCCATAGCCCGTTGATTAGCCTCGTCAATGTGAGACTTTCTCCTTTTTTGTCTTCTCCACACAACCTCCATCATCATATTCTATTCCACCCATAGTGCTATATGCATGGCTTACACTCATGTATTGCGTGAGAGTTGAAAAAAGCTGAAGCGCAATAAAAAGTATGAACCAATTGCTTGGCTGAAACCGGGGTTCTGCATGATGGGAGTATTTTGTGTGACGAAAATGAAACATAGCCTAACTATATGATTTTGCAGGGATAACTTTCTTTGGCCATGTTATTTTGAGAAGACATGATTACTCTGTTAGTATGCTTGAAGTATTATTACTCTTATGTTAATATGAATTTTTATCTTGAATCATTTGGATCTGAACATTCATGCCACAATAAAGAGAATTACATTGAGAAATATGATAGGTAGCATCCCACATCAAAAATTCTGTTTTTATCATTTAACTACTCGAGGACGAGCAGGAATTAAGCTTGGGGATGCTTGATACGTCTCCAACATATCTATAATTTTTGATTGTTCCATGCTATTATATTATCTGTTTTGGATGTTTATGGGCTTTACTATACACTTTTATATTATTTTTGGGACTAACCTATTAACCGGAGGCCCCACCTAGATTGTTGTTTTTTTTGCCTATTTCAGTGTTTCGCAGAAAAGGAATATCGAACGGAGTCCAAACGGAATGAAACCTTCGGGAGAGTTATTTTTGGAAAGGAAGCAATCTAGGAGACTTGGAGTAGACGTCAAGGAGGCAACGAGGAAGCCACGAGGCAGGAAGGCGCGCCCTACCCCCTGGGCGCGCCCACCCTCGTGGGCCCCTCGTGGCTCCCCTGACCGACTTCTTTCGCCTATATATATCCATATAGCCCGAAAACATCCAGGAACACAATAGATCGGGAGTTCTGCCGCCGCAAGCCTCTGTAGCCACCAAAAACCAATCGGGACCCTGTTCCGGCACCCTGCCGGAGGGGGGATCCCTCACCGGTGGCCATCTTTATCATCCCGACGCTCTCCATGTTGAGGAGGGAGTAGTTCACCCTCGGGGTTGAGGGTATGTACTAGTAGCTATGTGTTTGATCTCTCTCTCTCTCTCGTGTTCTTGAGGTGATACAATCTTGATGTATCGCGAGCTTTGCTATTATAGTTGGATCTTATGATGTTTCTCCCCCTGTACTCTCTTGTGATGAATTGAGTTTTCCCCTTGAAGTTGTCTTGTCGGATTGAGTCTTTAAGGATTTGAGAACACTTGATGTATGTCTTGCCGTGCTTATTTGTGGTGACAATGGGATATTCACGTGATCTACTTGATGTATGTTTTGGTGATCAACTTGCGGGTTCAATGAACTTATGCATAGGGGTTGGCACACGTTTTCATCTTGGCTCTCCGATAGAATCTTTGGAGCACTCTTTGAAGTTCTTTGTGTTGGTTGAATAGATGAATATGAGATTGTGTGATGCATATCGTATAAGGGTCTTTTACATCTGTGTCCCTAACTCGAACCCACTACTCAGATTTACCCCTAATTTCAAAGGGTGCTCAAATTTGCCCCTCCGTCAGTAGGTGACCTTACAGTAATGCCCTTCTGTGCCGTTTCCGTCTGGTCAAAGAGCTTTGACCGTTTAGGAGACGTTATTTGGACATTTTTACCCCTCTATGCATGTGTCACTTGCATCTAGGGCCCACCCAAAGAAAAAAAAGGAAAAAGAAAAAACAAATTTTATTCTCTCTCTTCCCTCCGTGTCTCTCCCTCTCTCAATCTCAACTCCGGCGTGTATAGGGAACTGGCGGTGGCCAGCAACAAGCGGTGGTGCCAGGTTCGGTGGCATGGCCGTGGTGAGCTCACCATCATCCCGTAACACGTCGACTGGCGCCAGTTAGGTGCGCAGGAGGCCACCAGATCCAGCCCCCGATGGAGTCCAGCGGCGCACGAACATGGTCGTCGCGGGGAGCTCGCAGGGTACCTCCAAGCGCAAAATTGATGATCTTGAAGGAATAGAGAGCTCGAGGAGGGGCCCTGCCCGCTAGTAATTTTAGCAGGGCATGCCGGAATCGATGGCAATGACCTCCGACGACCGGCGGTGCTCGTTGCCCGATCTCCTCTGATGTGCTACCCCTGCTATTTCTGAGAGCATCCTTGAGTTCGTGGCGAGCCGTAGGACATTTCCCCCTTTTTTCCTGGACCTCCTCGTGCCCGTAGCTCCTCTCCGCCTAGCGTCGCCGCTCGCCGTCGCGAGAGCTCGCCGCCTCATGGTCTCTAAAAGTCCCGCCGAACCCGACCACCCCCGGCCAGTGCAGATTTGCGCCAGCATCATTGCAAGCCTCGTCTCGCTGCCCCTGGACCACTCAGTCATCCTCCCCTACTCCGCCATCGTGCCTTCGCGCGCGGGTGCTGGTGTTCGGCCACGGTGGGCCATGTGGGATTTGGCAGTTAGTTAGGTAAAATATTTTTTGATAGTAATTAGTTACGTAAATAAATGCGTGGTTAGGCTAACCAATTCTTAATTATGCCATTGCTAATAAAAATTACTCCGTATTTGGTTGGGGTCCGCGTGTAAGTGTGTATGAGATGTTTTTCCTTTTATTTTTGAGGGTGGGGCCCACATGTAAGTGATAGTAAAGGTAAGAGAGGGGGTAGTTTTTCTTTTTTTTCTAGGGATGATGGGGCCCGCGTGTAAGTGTCATATGCTGAGAGGGGTAAGACTATCCAAAAAATGTTCCCTAGATGGTCAAAGGTCTTGGACTGGACGGAAACGCCACGAAAGGGCATTTCTATAAGTGCACCTAACGGCAGAGGGGCAATTTTGAGCAGGCTTTGAAATTAGGGGCTAATCTGAGTAGGTGGTTCGAGTTAGGGACATAAATGCAAATGACCCATCATATAATCATACCCACGGATACTTGCGATGACATTGGAGTATCTAGGTGACATTAGGGTTTTGGTTGATTTGTGTCTTAAGGTGTTATTCTAGTATGAACTCTATGATAGATCGAACGGAAAGAATAGCTTCATGTTATTTTACTACGGACTCTTGAATAGATCGATCAGAAAGGATAACTTTGAGGTGGTTTCGTACCCTACAATAATCTCTTCGTTTTTTCTCCGCTATTAGTGACTTTGGAGTGACTCTTTGTTGCATGTTGAGGGATAGTTATATGATCCAGTTATGTTATTATTGTTGAGAGAACTTGCACTAGTGAAAATTTGAACCCTAGGCCTTGTTTCCTAGCATTGCAATACCGTTTGTGCTCACTTTTATCATTAGTTACCTTGCTGTTTTTATAATTTCAGATTACAAAAACGTATATCTATCATCCATATTGCACTTGTATCACCATCTCTTCACTGAACTAGTGCTCCTATACAATTTACCATTGTATTGGTTGTGTTGGGGACACCAAAGACTCTTTGTTATTTGGTTGCAGGGTTGTTTGAGAGAGACCATCTTCATCCTACGCCTCCCACAGATTGATAAACCTTAGGTCATCTACTTGAGGGAAATTTGCTACTGTCCTACAAACCTCTGCACTTGGAGGCCCAACAACGTCTACAAGAAGAAGGTTGCATAGTAGACATCAAACATCGACTGCATGACACTTCACCATTGTTTGGGCCTAGGGGAAGGCATTGTGAAGTAATAAGTGAAGTAAATATGCCCTAGAGGCAATAATAAAGTTATTATTTATTTCCTTATTTCATGTTAAATGTTTATTATTCATGCTAGAATTGTATTAACCGGAAACATAATACATGTGTGAATACATAGACAATATAGTGTCACTAGTATGCCTCTACTTGACTAGCTCGTTGATCAAAGATGGTTAAGGTTTCCTAACCATAGACATGAGTTGTCATTTGATAAATGGGATCACATCATTAGGAGAATGATGTGATTGACTTGACCCATTTCGTTAGCTTAGCACTTGATCATTTTAGTTTACTGCTATTGCTTTCTTCATAACTTATACATGTTCATATGACTATGAGATTATGCAACTCCCGATTACCGGAGGAACACTTTGTGTGCTACCAAATGTCACAACGTAACTGGGTGATTATAAAGGTGCTCTACAGGTGTTTTCGATGGTACTTGTTGAGGTTGCATAGATCAAGATTAGGATTTGTCACTCCGATTGTCGGAGAGGTATCTCTGGGCCCTCTCGGTAATGCACATCACTATAAGCCTTGCAAGCAATGTGACTAATGAGTTAGTTGCGGGATGATGCATTACGGAACGAGTAAAGAGACTTGCCGGTAACGAGATTGAGCTAGGTATTGAGATACCGACGATCGAATCTCGGGCAAGTAACATACCGATGACAAAGGGAACAACGTATGTTGTTATGCGGTTTGATCGATAAAGATCTTCGTAGAATATGTAGGAGCCAATATGAGCATCTAGGTTCCGCTATTGGTTATTGACTGGAGACGTGTCTCGGTCATGTCTACATAGTTCTCGAACCCGTAGGGTCCGCACGCTTAACATTCGGTGACGATCGGTATTATGAGTTTATGTGTTTTGATGTACCGAAGGTAGTTCGTAGTCCCGGATATGATCACATACATTATGAGGAGTCTTGAAATGGTCGAGACATAAAGATCGATATATTGGATGACTATGTTTGGACTTCGGAAGTGTTCCGGGCAAGTTCGGGCATATACCGGAGTACTGGGGGTTACCGGAACCCCCCGGGGAGTATAATGGGCCTTATGGGCCTTAGTGGAGAAGAGGAGGGGTGACCAAGGCAGGGCTGCGCGCCTCCTCCCCCTCTAGTCCGAATTGGACAAGGAAGG